>NW_006800890.1:37355-46571 GCF_000485575.1 Poecilia formosa | reverse complement strand
GCTCACTTGGGCTTCCTGTTCTGGGACCCGCCCACCACCATCACCCTCTTCTCTCTCACTTCTCCTGCTCCTGAACCACAGGTTCTGTTTTTATGTTGGTAACTTAAAAAACAACTTTTCATGTGCAGAGGCTTGTTACAACTTCACTTCTGTATTGACAAACTTACAGCATCATTCTTCAGAGACACAATCAAACAGTAAAACATGGATAATTTTAAAATTGGTAATAGTATTTTCTACCATCATAGTGTAATAATACAAATAGTACATGACTGAATACCAAAATGAATTTGCAGTATTTTAATTCAGGATGAAAAAAGACCAAACCAGGCAGATAAGAAGGTGAAATCAATGACAAACATTCTGGTTTCTGATCGGTGTGAAGCACCAGGATTAACTAATTATGAATGTTAGTGTGATTTGGAGCAGGATAGTTGAACAGGATAAATCTCCATTGTAACCTTTGTGCTGCTGCTGTGAAACAAAATCAAGACTTTATTAAATCAGGATATCTGAAAAATACTGGCTTAATCTGCTATTCATGTTTTGTGAAACAGACTCAGAGTTTGAATTCAGGATAAAGACATGAAGCGTTTGTTCAGAGAAAAAAAACAAAGAAACATCAGCTGTTCATGTTGATTGATTGCAGTTCATCACTAATCTAATAATCCTGAAAATTAACTTTTAAAAGGAAGATATTAAACTTTGAGCTGAAATCAAAAGTGAATCTGTTTCTCCAAACTTCAGAGAATAAAAACAAACAGTAAAGATCCTGAAGACAAAGTTTAAATAGGAAACAAATCAAACTTACAGTTTGTTCAAACGACCCAAAGAGATGAAGAAGAAGATCTGAACAACAGACTGACTTTAAACTGAAAGTAAATGTGAGGGATATTATGACTGATGATGTCACAACTCACATGGTTTTTAGTTTCTTCTTTTGAAGCAGCAGAACCAGAAAGTAGATCTGAAATGAAATCAGAGGAAAAATAATAAAATCTTCATGAGGAAGAAGAGAAGATTCGATGAAAATAATGGAACCATGATGAGGGACTTTAAAACTGGTGTTATGTCTGTATCTTCCTGGTTTTAGTGAGAACGCGAGCAGCAGCATCTGGATCAGCTGCAGCTGTTTGATTGATTTATTATTCAGACCTGTGAAGACGCTGTTGCAGTAATCAATGCGGCTAAAGATAAACGCATGGATGAGTTTCTCTAGATCCTGCTGAGACATAAGTCCTCTAATCCTGGAGATGTTCTTCAGGTGATAGAAGGCCGACTTTGTGACTGTCTTAATGTGGCTCTGAAGGTTCAGGTCAGAGTCCATCACNTGCTCACTTGGGCTTCCTGTTCTGGGACCCGCCCACCACCATCACCCTCTTCTCTCTCACTTCTCCTGCTCCTGAACCACAGGTTCTGTTTTTATATGAGTAACATAAAAAACTACTTTTCATGTGGAGAGGTTTGTTACAACTTCACTTCTGTATTTAGACAAATTTACAACATTCTTCAGAGACAATCAAACAGTAAAACATGGATCATTTTAAAATTGGTAATAGTATTTCCTACCATCATAGTGTTAAAATACAATCAGTACATGACTGAATACTAAAATAAATTTGCAGTATTTTAATGTAGGGTGACAAAAAGACCAAATCAGGCAGATAAGAAGGTGGAATCAATGACAAACACTCTGGTTTCTGATAGGTGTGAAGCACCAGGCTGAACTAATTATGAATGAAAAAACAGAAAAACAAAAAGCAGAGGTCTTAATTCAAATCTCAGACTGAAGAACTTTCAGCCCCCAAGTCACTTAAACTGGTTCATTTAAATACCAGATCTCTCTGTGCTAAAACTCTATTAATTAATGATTTCATCACTGAGCATAATATTGATGTTTTATTTCTGACAGAAACATGGCTGAATGACAATAATGAAGCAATCGTACTAATTGAATCAGCGCCTCCTACGTACAATTTTTTTAAGTGAGCATAGAAAACACAAAAAAGGAGGAGGTGTGGCTTCAATATTTAAGAACATCAAAGACAGTTCAAGACAGCTCAACTAAAAACCCACCTGTTTAGGGTTGGATGTGAAATGTAATTAATTATGAATTTAATGACTTAATGTAATGTTTTGATTGTTGATTCTATGTCGCATGACTTTGTGTTTTTGTGTTTATTATGATGTAAGACACTGAAATGCCTTGCTGCTGAAATGTTTGATTTGATTTGAATGTTAATGTGATTTGGAGCAAGATAGTTGAACAGGATAAATCTCCATTGTAACCTTTGTGCTGCTTCTGTGAAACAAAATCAAGGCATTATTAAATCAGGATATCTGAAAATTATTGGCTTAATCTGCTATTCTTGTTTTGTGAAACGACAGAGTTTGAATTCAGGATGAAGACATATGAAGCAGTTTGTTCATAGAGAAGAAAACAAATATCAGCTGTTCATGTTGATTGATTGCAGTTCATCACTAATTTAATAATCCTGAAAATTAACCTTTAAAAGGAACAGATATTAAACTTTGAGCTGAAATCAAAAGTGAATCTGTTTCTCCAAACTTCAGAGAGAAAAAACAAACAGGAAAGTTCCTGAAGACAAAGTTTAAATAGGAAACAAATCAAACTTACAGTTTGTTCAAACGATCCAAAGAGATGAAGAAGAAGATCTGAACAACAGACTGATTTTAAACTGAAAGTAAATGTCAGGGATTTTATGACTGATGATGTCACAACTCACATGGTTTTTAGTTTCTTCTTTCAAAGCAGCAAAACCAGAAAGTAGATCTGACTTGAAATCAGAGGAAGCAAAATAATATCTTCATGGGGAAGAAGATAAGTTTTGATGAAAATAATGGAATCATGAGGAGAAACGAGCCCAGAAACCAGAACAGCTGATTTATTCATTCTGCAGTAACTGGTCAGAATATAAATACAAACAGAAAATAAACAGAAAAGTTGAACTAAACTGTAGCTCCTTTATAATCATTGATCATCATGTCAGTGAGGTGAGCAGAGTGAGGACAGTCTGGTTAAACCAGGATCAGCTGAGCAGGTTCTGCTGATCCAGGTTCAAACCCTGATTTCATTTCAATCATCAACCTGAATGTTTTGTCTCTTGTAACTGAGTCTAGATCTATTAAAGCAGAACTAGAGGTTTGTTTCTGATCAGACTCCTTGTTTCTCTCATTTCCTGCCATCCATGTTTTGGGTTTTTAAGTGAAAGTCCAACTGAAACGGTTTCCTCCAGTGAGCTGAGGCTCAGTTACATGACAGGGTGAGGATGTGACTGTTGTCACCTGGAAACAGAGACACATTCAGACCTGAGCTGTTCGTTTTTAGCTGTGACTATATAATTATAGCCCTGGGGTTTGAGAACCACAAGAAGTGGGGGTTTATGTCTTTTGATAGGTAACTGGGTGTCATGATGGTGTTCACTTTACGAACGAGTCCGGTAACAAAATCGATAGCGATGTGGGACCACGGCCGCTTGGGTGTGGGTAGCGGTTGGAGAAGGCCTGCCGGAGGTCGATTAGACGACTTGTTTCTTGCACAGACTGTGCAGGCCGAGACATACTCTTTGACATCCTTGTGTAGGGATTTCCACCAGAATCTGCGACTTATCAGTCCGATGGTGCGACTGATGCCAGGGTGAGCTGAGAACTTGGATGCGTGAATCCACTGGATGAACCGGGAACGGACAGCTGAAGGGACATACAATTTACCTGGAGGACATGATTCTGGAGGAGCTTCGGTTTGTTGTGCTTGACGGATGATGTCCTCCATCTCCCAGGTGACCACTCCTACCGTACAGCTAGGTGGGAGGATGAGAGCTGGGGTCTCCTCNCTCCCAGGTTTCGGGCTGATCGCTGGTTTTCAGTTGTAATAACTGAAGCTGTGCATTGATTCTAGTTCGCTCCTCTTTAGGTCCAAAGATAATAACTTTAGTTTTGTTTCTGTTCAGCTGGAGAAAGTTTTGGCACATCCACACATTTATCTGTTTTAAGCATCTGTGCAGTGATTGGCTGGGGTCAAAGGTCACCTGGTGACATCGTGATGTAGAGCTGTGTATCATCCACATAGCTATGGTAGCTGATCTTATTTCCTGTTATAACCTGAGTCAGTGGGAGCATATAAATATTGAAAAGAAGGGGTCCTAGGATTGAACCTTGGGGTACACCACATGTGACCTTTGACCTCTCTGATGAGAAGTTTCCGATTGAAACAAAGAAATCCCTGTTTTTTATGTAAGATTCAAACCAGTTGAGCACTGGACCGTAGAGTTCAACCCAACTCTCCGGTCGATTCAGTAAAATGTGGTGGTCAACAGTGTCGAAAGCTCCACTGAGGTCCAACAGAACCAGCACTGTGGTTCTCCCACAGTCTGTATTTATATGGATGTCATTGAACACTTTTACTAGGCCGTCTCTGTGCTGTGGTGAGCACGAAAACCAGACTGGAAGGAGTCAAACCGATTCATTATTGTTAGGAATTTATTTAATTGTTTAAAAACTGCTTTTTCAATTATTTTCCTGATGAATGGGAGGTCAGAGGTCAGAGGTCGGCCTGTAATTCTGCAGTAGTGATTTGTCTAGATTGTTCTTTTTCTATCAGTGGTTTGATAACTGCTGTTTTCAAAGCCTGAGGGAAAACACCTGAAGACAGCGATGAGTTACTATTTGGATTAGATCATTAGCAACGACAGGCAGGACTTTCTTAAAGAAATGTGTGGGTAGGAGATCCAAACAGCAGGAACTGGAGGTTAATTTTTTGTAATGACTATGGAAGATTTTGAGTATTGAACTGACGAAACTATAATTCCGTGGAGTGTAATAAATCTCCGGCTCGTCTATGGCCTAGCAGCAATAACTATGTCTCTGTGTATTATTTTCCTTACTTGTATTTAAGAGTAAGCAACCCTTAAATTCTTCAATATCATAAGACCCATAAGTTACTTGGGTCTTATTAATTCAAAATCAATGTGAAATTATTCTACTAGACCGAAAAGGTGGCGCACTCTCATTTTTATTCCATTTAGCCCTTCGTATTCCTTGTCAGTGGGTCACATAAAATTCAAGCTATTAAACATCAATCATATTTTTTAATTTGTAAATTTAAATTATGTAAAAAAAATGGAAAAAGATCTCAAATGGGGAAAAAATGAGGCTGTCTCACCTTTAATGATTTGTAAAACAATTTCAAAGTGGTTTTGAATCAATAGGACACATGTCTTGGAAGCTATTACAAAAACATAATACTAAATTTTGACAAAAAAAATAGATAAAAAATAATTAGTTAAAATAGGAAACAAATGACTGTGCTTCATCTATACAGGATACTAGAACAATTTCACACTGATTCTGGGTCAATGGGTCACAAGACCTGGAAGCTATTGAAGAAAAATACTAAATATTGACAAAACAAATTTCTAAAAAATAAAAAAAATGAGTTAAAATGGAAAACAAAAGTCTGTGCCTCATCTATAGAGGTTACTATAATTATTTCAAAGTGATTTTGAGTCAATAGGTCACATGACCTGGAAGCTATTGAAGAAAAACACAAAATTTTGACAAAAAAAATCTTAAAAAAGTAAAATGATTTAAAATGGAAAACAAATGTTTGTGCCTCATCTATACAGACCAGTAGAACAATTTCTAAGTTATTTTGAGTCAATAGAGCAGATGACCTGGAAGCTATAGAGCTTCGGAGCGTGACGTCACTGCTCTAGTCGGAGGGGTGTCGGCGCCATCTTTGTTGCCACCGACAAAAACGAATCTCTCACAGATATTTTAGCTATGGGACGAACTTGCTGCGTTATTGGGTGTAATGTCCGATCACACTACTGAAACGGTAAAAAGATGGAAAACGGACTTTCGTTTCACTATTTTCCAGCTTGGAAACAACGAGAGGAGGCTAAGCTGTCGGAGCTAACTAAAAGAAGACGAATGTCCTGGGTGTCCGCGGTTGAGACGTCACCTTCTCCAAAATCCCCAGATACCTACAAGTTTGCTCCAGACATTTCCATTCTGGTGAGTGTCTAAATTCGCTTTCTTAGTGTTGTGTCATAATTTATTTTGCTATTACTTTGTCCGAGTGTTCTCATGATCAGTTTCTGTTGTTCATTTAAGTGGGTCAACCTTGTTTAGGTCGGGCTAATATTGTTTATGTAGCGTAGTCCGAGTTTTGTCAGTAGACATCGAGGTTATTACATTTTTGTGAAGTAAACTATTTTACTAGTGTTATCAAATTTACAGCATTAATACTGATGTGTGTTCTGATATGTCCTCTTGAAGGCAAACCGACGTATGAAATGGATGAGCTCAATCCAGACTGGGGTCCAGTGCTGAATGTGGGTCACTGAGGTAAACGCCACAACATCGGACCGACATGGGCGTCAATTAAAGAGGCGATACAGCAAGACCGTGGGTGGGTTAGGGTGGATCAACCTTGAGCTAATCGGATCAACCTTGAGCTAATTGCCGCGGAGCTCGAATATCGAATATCCAATTTAAAACTAATTTCACTGCGGTCTGTCCGCTCACCTGCATAAATACTCCTCAGCGTCTTCCCGCCATTTGCTCTGAACCAGCAGCTCCTGGAGGAAAAAGGCTGCGGTACTCCCGGCATCACTCCAGTCATTTTAAGGATGTTTATTGGTCTCCCAAAAATTATGAAAACTCAGGCATAATCATAAATCAATAAAATCCCCACGGGCCAAACTTGAGAATTGAATGTTATCCGCTAACATTTAGCTTTCATCAACAACTGAGAGGTGGAAGTCAGAGCTATGCGCACATCAAATAATGTTCCAGCTGGAACACGCTGCGCTAAATAATAAAACATAAATTAAAGAAGATTCGAGGCAGGTAAATTTTCCTCGAGGAATTTTAGTAATCGAGGTACTCGAATCACTCGAGGAATCGTTTCAGTCCTATGTACAATGTAAAAAAACGTTTAACTTTAGGGAAAGCTGATAGTTAATGAGTAGCCTCACCTAGGCCTGCTTAGTCACATATTCCTAAGAAATAAATTTACAGATGAGGAACTTTTACTGACATGTATCTGTAACCCAGGTGTAAATTTCTAGCTTTCACCTACTAATTTTCTCCGGTTTCTCTCACTCTTTATTAATTCACATGATAATCCTGATAATAGTGTCGCTCTCACGAGACTATGAAGCAACCAATCACTGCCCAGTTTCCGAGGTCACGTGTAGTATTGCAGCCTATCGGCTGGCTATATTAATTGGAGTAGGAAGTTTGAACACTAGATGCGTTGGGGGAGCAGAGCAGAGCTACAGGTTTGTCGAGCGTCGTTCTTTATATTCTTCACCTTATTTTATTTTATACAAAAATCGTCTAACCATAATGATGTTATATGTAGAACAAACGGCGGATCTGGTGAGTGTTGTTTTGACGTAGCGATTAGCAATATGTTTGGCTGTGTGGGACTGAATGAACCCACACTGGGTTTAATAATGAAGTTTTAATCTTCCTAAATTGCATATTGATTGGATTGATAATGAACTTGATATTTATTGAATATGGATTTGTGTACACATTAGAATGATTGAATTGGATTTCAATGTTTATTGGTCCTGTTTATTTATACAGGCCAGAAGATGGCGAGCTAAATGTCTAGAGCCATAAGAAAGGATTACACTTGTATGTGTGAAGATTTCCGCTCTCCTACCAGGATGGTAGGAGGATCCTTGTAGCCTGAGAACACTTTTTTTCTCTCATCCTGACTCCGATTTTCCATCTTGGACCTATACCACATCAATCGATTTTTTTTTTTTTTTTTGTATGGCCTTTTAGATGTCTGTTTTTCTTGTTGAACTTGTAAATACTGTTGTCTTACACTGTGAATATAACGCACTGGCACACTGCAAATCTTCAGATTCTGTGTCTTTCATGAGCCGAATGCTAGTCTTCTGAGAAACCAGCCCAATTGATCAATTTATTTAAATTGCAGTATATTACCTTCTTTAAATATACTACATATCACATTAGCAAGTGCTACAGAAAAAAAATATCTGAGTTTCAAATGTATTTAAAACCCTTTACCATTTTAGAGAAAGCCTGAAGTGGTGGGAAGATCAGTTTGATTCAACAGCAGGAAAAAGACTGAAGACTGGAAGCATTCACAATGATACGAGGCTGAATTCTGGAAAGGGAGTGATGTTAAGAGGTTGTATTTCACTTTAACTGCAGAAAGCTAAAAGTTTAATTCTTCAACTGGTTTCAAGATGGGAATAATTTATTGTAAACTATGAATTTATCAAAGTTGGAGTTGAGATTTAAAAAAATGTCTTCATAACATTTAAACAGAAACAAACCAGGAGGAGCAGCAAATGAATCAAATACAACAGGAAATGTTTATTGTTCACTAAAAACATAAAGAATAATTGCAGCAAATATACAAAAGGACCATTTAACATGTGAATCCAATATGTATTTAAGAAAATAGGAGCAGAAAAAACAAAACTCAGATACTGGAATAATTCCAGCTTCCATCTTTAAAGGAAGAAGAAGAAATTTCTATGGAATAATTTGTTAGAGTTTCACCAAGAAACAGTTTGGATCCATGTAGAGATGAACTATCTGTTCAACAGTGAGAGAGTTTCTCTGACAGGAGGAAAATCTTTAGACTCAAATTGGCAAAGAGACACTGAAGAACCAGAACCGAGCCAGACTGTAAATCCAGGAATCAGAGGTTCAGTGAATGTGGTGTTGAAGGTGTGGAGGTGGATCAGTGAGTCAGAGGAGACTCTGTAGAAGGACAGAATGCCAGCAGGACAGTCCACATACACTGATACTCTGTGAGAGACGGAGGAGGAGGAGAGACGAGTTTGAATGTTATTGTGCCAGACAGAGTAACCATGAACATCAGAGCAGCTCAGACTCCAGGACTGATCATTATATCCAAACACGCAGTCTCTACTGTCTCCTCTCTTCTCAATTCTTCTGTAACTCACTGATACATAAACTCCTCCTCTCCACTCGACCTCCCAGTAACAGCGACCAGTCAGACCAGTTCTACACAGCAGCTGAGGATGAAAATCAAATCTGTCTGGATGATCAGGATATGACTGAAGCTCCTCCTCCCGTGTCACCTTCCTGTTGTCTTCAGACAGTTTGAGTTTTCTGTTCACTGTGTTTGTGTCGATGGTGAGTTGACAGGAATCTGATGGAGAGAACAAACACAAT
>NW_006800890.1:35529-36847 GCF_000485575.1 Poecilia formosa | reverse complement strand
AGAAACTCACTGAAGCCTAAAAGGACATCAGGAAACTAAGGAAACATTTCTGGAAGCTCAACCTGATTTAATAATCAGCATTAAAATCCAATCAATCTAAACTCTGATCAACACCTGGATAACTGCTCCATCCACACTCCCACACACAGATGAAGGAATGAAACACTAAACAACCTGCTGCTGAAAACCTGCTGTGGCCTCACTGGAATATCCAGATATACAAACATTAAAAAGGAGAAGCTGCATCACATTCAACAAAGAGTTCAACAAGAACCAAACATTTGATCTCTGAGCTCAGACTCACAAACCAGGGAGAGGCTTCCATCATCACACACCTCTGACAAACACCTCCAACCTTTCAGCACTTCCCACCAGGTGGCGCTGCACACATTTACAATCAGACCAAGAAGAAGAAGCAGCTTCCTGAATGCAGCAGCTGCAGTAACGGCTTGTGAAAGTAATCCCCCCTTCACTGCAGAAGTTCTGGATGTGCTGATCTTGTCTTTTTGTTGTTTTTTTTACTTTCTCAGTAAATTTATCAGAACTTTGGATCTGAACAGGTTCCTGCTCTCATTTCTGCTTTTTCCTCATCATTCACTGGATTTCTGACCTCCTTCTGGAAAACAAGGGATTTCATTTCTTTCTTGGTTCCATTTGTATGTTTGATTATTTTCCAGACGTCGTCTCCTGGTGGATGTAAATAGCAAATAGAACTACTATACTTTTAAATTTCCAGTTTTCCTTATGAATGTTTTTTTTTTCTAGTTACTGCTTCACGTGTAGTATATTTTAACTCAACTTTATCAAATTTGTGAGTTTTCCTTAAATCCAAAGTGAGTTATTTTTCAGTCTGAGAACTTTTAAACATCCATCTGACCAACATGGAGCTCATTTCCTCATCTTTGCTTCTCGGGGTTGATTGGTCTGCAGCTCCATTCAACATTGTTTTAAAGTGCTTTCTATCCTCCATAGATCATCATGGCAATCTAACTGCTAAACTCAGACTTTTGATTATTGATATAACAGTTTGAAGATGAATCTGAATATTTTAATTTTTATATTCAGAGTACCTATTTAGCTCCATTAAAGACCCTCCACTCTTTAATTTTCTTTGTGAGCCGTTCTTAGTCAGGAGAATATTCCAGAACACTGGGTATTGATCTCTGCCTCCAGATGATCCGTCTAATAAATCTCATTTCACAATCAGATGAAATCTTCCTGGACACTCGTGTTAAATGAAGGACTGATCCATTTTCTGGATCAACATCTGTTCTTGTCTCTTAAACCATGCAAACATCATCAGTTCTTACCCTCTAAA
>NW_006800890.1:31811-34976 GCF_000485575.1 Poecilia formosa | reverse complement strand
AAACTTGCAGGATGGTGGCTCTCGAGGACTGGACTTGGCCACCCCTGATCTAGACCTTTAATCTGGATTAATTGATTCTAATCTAACTTTCATAATTATTATCTCCTGTTAATTTTAGCTCATTTATTACTGTCTCTACTGCTACATATTTAGATCAGTTCCTCTACTTGTTTCTCTGAATACAGATAATCTTTACTAGATGTTGCTCATCCTCCTTTTCCTTTCTATCACTGAAACATTTTTACTTATTCTAAAATCTACACTTGTTTTCAGACATAACTTTTCAATACCAATATCTGCTTCATTATATCATTAATCAGCATATTCTAACTTCCTGTCCATCAGCCAATCAGCTTCTTGTATTTTCTCAGTAGACCAATCAGTGGAAGCCCCGCCCAGGCCATGATGTTCCTGGTTTGTGAAGACAGAGAGACAAACTGAACTCTGATAGGAAACAGTTTCATACAGATTTTCTCTCTCCAACCTCTTGGTTCCACATGGAGCTATATTTGGCCCCCTGCTGCTCTGACTACCATGTTACTGTGGTTCCAGTAGATGGGCTGGTTTCCCAGGTTCATTCAGCACCAGGTCAAAGATTCCTACAGTTTAAATGGGCTGATGATTGCAGAGTTACATAGTCAAAATGACCAGAAATAATTTGAATTATTTAGCCTCTTATGACTCTAGTCATAAGAGACAAAAGGGGTTAAAAACCATGGTTGCAAAATATTTCTCTTCAAACTAAACATTTCCCATCAGACTAAAGACGTTTCTCCTCTTCCTCCTCTATCAGACCTTCTCTGCTCCTGCAGCAGGTTCCTCCATACCTGAGAGCTTCCAGTCTCCAGTCTGGATCCTTCAGTCCAGCCGACAGCAGCTTCACTCCTGAGTCTCCTGGATGATTGTAGCTCAGGTCCAACTCTTTCAGATGGGAGGGGTTAAAGGTCAGAGCTGAGGCCAGAGAAGCACAGCCTTCCTCTGAGACCAAACAGCCTGATAAGCTGCAGACACACAATTCATCACATGATGAGAAGATGAGGGCATTGAGGTAGATCCCAAGATCTGAACTGGACATTTTCACTAGAGGAAAACATTCAAGAAACTGGAGCTTAACCTGTTAATAATATAAAATATTAATAAAATTTCTTTTTATAGGTAAAGAAAATCAACATTTCCCGTTAGACCTGTCACAATAAATTTTGCTGAGCTATTGTCTCAAAAATTATTGCAATAAATGATATTGTTTGAAGACTTTTTGACACTGATTTAATGGAAATAATGTAATAATGCACGTGATTTCCTGTCAAGTTACACTTTATTTTCAAAAGAACCCTGGAACTGATAAACAAAATAAATCCAAAAATAATATGGATTCTCGGTCTCCATTAACAAAAATGTACTTTTTGTTGGAGGCCCTCAAAATTTGACCATTGGGTATTGTAGGGCACCCGATGTTGATCAATCACTGAAAGTTTGTAAGAGTTACAACAGTTTCAAATTTTGTGGCAAATAGGTGACCCCAGAAAACCCCCCTTTAGTAGGAACGAAAACGCAAACCTTTGAAAACTTTTAATCAGCCATGCCTTTTGAACGATCTGACCAAGGTTGAAGCCGATCGATCAACATCTCTAGGAGGAGTTTGATCAAATGCAAAGGCTGTAAACAACTAAAATGGGGTCAAAATTGGAAATTCAATCCAAAATGGCCGACTTCCTGTCATACTTGCGCTATGACATTAAATATAAATTCTGTGCATCTTGGGGAGTTCTACAAGTGTACCAAATTTCATGTCTCTACGATGAAGTAAGGTAATAGCAACATCTTCCGCAACGTTCCCTGACACAAGCCCAGTCGATCTGAATTGCAATTTCAAGCTTTTGGGCTGTTTAGAGGCTAACAAATGTCAAGCCTAACAAGTTTACTGCAAATAGGATAATGCATGTATGATTTAGAGCAGTCTTCTAACAAAAAGACTATTCTAACTGCACCTTCTAACAGGTGACTTTCTGTTGGAAGGGGCCGGGGCTAAACTGATGTCACCAATTGATCATTTTAATGTGATGAGTTATGGTCTGTGATGATACAAATGACGTTTGATGCAGCGGGGAGCTTCTATGAGGAAGTTATTCCACCTTGATGTTTCATGGAGAATGGCCAGATTTGAGTCTTGGCCACGCCCATATGCTTTGACATAGAACATTTCCTTTGATAACTTTGGACCTTCATTGTCTCAAGACTGTGCTGACTGAGTTTGAAACCTGAATTTGGAACGCTGTAGGACGAGTTTACTCAGACACGACGTCAATAAAATTGACAGAATGCCGTCTTTGATCCAAAATGGGTCCTGTTGGGTTTTGGCCATGGCTCCAAGAGACTTTTTTGTAGGTCCTGACAAGATATACATGTGTACTAAGTTTCATAATTCTGGGTTAAAGCATGGCTTGGGGCTGATCATTTAAAAAGGTCCAGGGGGCGCTGTGGAGACATAGGACATGCCCATCAAGGATTGTTTTGGATTCCTGTCCGGGGTTGGATAAGGATCCGTCCCAGTGAGATTGGTGCAGCTCGGCTCGAAACTGTGGATTTCAGAGCCAAACGTATGACAACGGAGTTAAGGGTCACTTCGCCACTCCACCAAGCCCACCTGCTTTGTTGAAACCGGTCAGGGTTGGAATCCACTTCACACCAACATGTCTTCTGTCTCTGGAAACAGTTTCATGGTGATTAGGTCAAAGGGGTCAGATAGAGACCGTTCATAGTAAAACATGACACTTCCTGTTCTCAGGGGATGTGGCTTAAGTGATGTCAAAATTTTACAATTGTGTATTATAGGGCACCTGATGGTGATCAATCCCTGAACGTTTGTTGCCTCTGTGAGTCAACAAACAAATAGTTTTGAGTTTCATGGCAAGTAGGTCAAATTTGACCCCTGATATAACCCTTTCAGCACGCACGGATTTGCACTGTTTTGATAACTTTTAATCAGCCATGCCTCTTGAACAAACTGACCAAGTTTGAAGCTGATCCATCGAAATTCCTAGGAGGAGTTCGATCAAATGCGAAGGCTGTAAACGGCCAAAATGGGGGGGGGGGGTCATGGGGGGTGACTGCCCCGGGGGCCCCAATGACCACATGCACCTCTGTGGTCTTCATCTTCCAGGCCTT
>NW_006800890.1:6806-16060 GCF_000485575.1 Poecilia formosa | reverse complement strand
CGATCTGATTGGCTGTTTTAGCTCAGTTACTTTTATATCGAGGCATGTAGAATATCAAAATATAGGAGATACAGGATAGAAGATTTGACTGTACATTGTCCACAAGTTCAGACTGGGGAGTTAACTGGCAAATTTCTAGCTAAGCAGGAAAAATAGGTTGTATTAAATTTATGCAAATCAATTGCCTCAATAGATTCAATTACTGCAACATATAAGATATAAGTGTAGTTACTTTGTGTGATTTTGGCAAACAATATTCTTAACCCATCCATATTATTTTGGATGGGTTAAGAATATTTCAGTCATTCTTTTCATACAGTTTAGTATCATTTTTATTGCTTTGAGTGTCATATTTTACTCAATCTGACTGATTTGATCTTCACATTGATCACATTGATCATTTATAAGCTGATCAATTACAAGAGGTGTACTGTCTGTTGGTGAAAACTAGTGAACAGATAGCATCATTAGGACCAAGGAACAAAGCAAAAATTCACTGATTGAATTGTTGGTTGACGGGCAGCATATAGTTTAATTTGTGCAACAAACATTGAAAGAAAAATAAAACTATAAAACCTGAATGACCTTTAAATTTGCTAAATATTTGCACAGGCCATCATTCAATAAATCGATAGAAATCCAAGTGCTCACATCAAAACATCAAATCTACATAAATAATATGAATTTTATTCTTACTGAGTAATTCTTATTGGGTAATCAGATAAAAACATTATAAAATATTGGTAAATCTTCCATAACACCAGTGTCACTTCACTTTTGAGCAACCCTAACCCTATTCAAGTTATTAATAAACAGGTAGGCTCACAAATATGCTCGTAAAAAATGCTTCAACTTTTAGTTTATGTGTTCGCCTTCAGAGAGTTTAACAGATGAACTCTCACCTTGCCCCATACCTGTCAAGCTTTGGGTTTGAGAATACGGGAAATGTCATCTGGAGTGGGGGTTTGGGGGCAGGTGAGCGAACGTAAGATGGGGGTGGAGGGGAGGAAATAGACCAGGGGATGAAGAACCGGGGGGGAGCAATACGGGATATTTACGGTACCTTCGTTCGTCACACTCAGAAACTCATCTACCAGCCATGTACCGCCACGATGATTTCCGCCATTCGTTTGTTGAGACCGGGATGATGTGAAATTTAATGTGTGGTTCGTCCATAAAGCTGCACTTACACTGTAACCATCAACTACTCAGCCGCCCTCCGTGTTCAGTCTATCCGCTCACCTGTATAAATACTCCTGCANCACGATGATTTCCGTCACCCGTTTGTTCAGACCGGGATGATATGAAATTTATTGTGCGGTTTGTCCGTAAAGCTACGCTTACACTATGAGCATCAACTACTCAGCTTCCCGTTGTGTTCAGTCTATTTGCTCACTTGTATAAATACTTCGCAGCATCTTCCCGCTGTTCGCTCTGAACCAGATGCTCTGGAGGAGAAAGGCTTCCGAACTCCCGGCATCGCTCCAGTCATTTTAAGGATGTTTATTGGTCCCCCAAAAATGATGAAAACTCGGGCCTAATCATAAATCAATAAAATCCCCACGGGCCGAACTTGAGAATTGAATATTATGCCGCTAACACTTAGCTTTCATCAACAACTCAGAGGTGGAAGCAGGCCCGGCTTAGCCTCCCAAGTAAAATGTGGTTTTGGGGCCCTCTAGTTCTGCCAACAATGTGGACTGGCTGCAATCAGCTGTCCGATCATTAGATTATTCACAGACCTGCTATAAACTTATTGCATCTCTGGCAGTGCTGTTTACATTATATGTATGTATGATATAGGATACATTTATTGACCAACTGGTTTATCCACCAATTGATTTCTGGGCACCGACTTCATTAATTTTGGGGGATCGTGATTGGCCGATATTTACATGTGAAGCCCATCTTATCTCCTGATCTTATCTTTGTCAGCTAAGGTTTATAAATCTGCCTCTGTTCTCATCTGCTCTGCAGTGAGAGGTTTGACAGACAGACCAGGTCAGGTCAGGTCTGCATGTTTAGAGTTAACAATATTCACCCCACTTTTGCCAACCCACTGACTTTCTTGCTATATTTTGCAACATTTCAGACAAAAAAAAATTCATATCAGCCAAAATCAAAATCAGCATGTCAGGCTTTTTAAAGATCGATAACCAGGAATCGGCTAGAAAACTGCAATCAGGGTAGCCCTGATTGCAGTTTGCAGTGTGTAGGGCTGATATACCTTAGTGGCCCTGGGGTTACTAAAGGGCCCCAGGGCCCACTTAGGGCTACAAAGCGGCTGGTTTTCTTTTGCCTTGGGCCCTGGGTGGAAGTCAGAGCTATGTGCACATCAAATAATGTTCCGGCTTGAACACGCTGCACTAAATAATAAAACATAAATTAATGAAGCTTCGAGGCAGGTAAATTTTCCTCTAGGCATTTTAATAATCGAGGTACTCGAATCACTCGAGGAATCATTTCAGCCCTATGTACAATACAAAAACTTTCAACTTTAGGGGAAGCTGAAAGTTAAATATGAGTAGCCTCACCTAGGCCTGTTTAGTCACATATTCCTAAGAAATAAATTTACACATGAGGAACTTTTACTGACATGTATTGCACTAGCAAGTGTTACAGAAAAAAAAATCTGAGTTTCAAATGTATTTAAAACCCTTTACCATTTTGGAGAAAGCCTGAAGTGGTGAGAAGATCAGTTTGATTCAACAGCAGGAAGAAGACTGGAAGCATTCACAATGATACGAGGCTGAATTCTGGAAAGGGAGTGATGTTAAGAGGTTGTATTTCACTTTAACTGCGGAAAGCTAAAAGTTTAATTCTTCAACTGGTTTCAAGATGGGAATAATTTATTGTAAACTATGAATTTATCAAAGTTGGAGTTGAGATTTAAAAAAATGTCTTCATGACATTTAAACAGAAACAAACCAGGAGGAGCAGCAAATGAATCAAATACAACAGGAAATGTTTATTGTTCACTAAATACATGAAGAATAATTGCAGCAAATATACAAAAGGACCATTTAACATGTGAATCCAATATGTATTTAAGAAAATAGGAGCAGAAAGAAACAGAAAAAGTCCAGTGATTGAGAAAAACTTCAGAAAATTTAAAGAATCTTTGACTGGAAACAGAAGAAAAAAAAACTCATGGATCCTCGAATAATCCTGGAACAATTCCAGCTTCCATCTTTAAAGGAAGAAGAAGAAATTTCTATGGAATAATTTGTTAGAGTTTAACCAAGAAACAGTTTGGATCCATGTAGAGATGAACTATCTGTTCAACAGAGAGAGAGTTTCTCTGACAGGAGGAAAATCTTTAGACTCAAATTGGCAAAGAGACACTGAAGAACCAGAACCGAGCCAGACTGTAAATCCAGGAATCAGAGGTTCAGTGAATGTGGTGTTGAAGGTGTGGAGGTGGATCAGTGAGTCAGAGGAGACTCTGTAGAAGGACAGAATGCCAGCAGGACAGTCCACATACACTGATACTCTGTTAGAGACGGAGGAGGAGGAGGAGGAGAGACAAGTTAATATGTTGTTGTGCCAAACAGAGTAACCTTCATCAGAGCAGATCAGACTCCAGGAATAATCATTCCATCCAAACCAACAGTCTCTGTCTCCTTTCCTCTTGATGCTTCTGTAACTCACTGATATCTCAACATCTCCTCTCCACTCAACCTCCCAGTAACGGCGACCAGTCAGACCAGTTCTACACAGCAGCTGAGATTCATCAAATCTGTCTGGATCTCTCTTAAAATCTTAAGAGGAAACTATGATGTTGACTCATTATCAGACCTGCTGCAAACATCTTCCAAGACCCAAGAGAGTCCACCCAAGCCTTCCTGTTGAGAGAAATAGAGATGAGAGAGAAACTGCTCTGCATGTCTGGGGAAGAAGACAAGGCATTTCAGTTCAGCCCAAATCTGATCCAACTTAAGTTTCTGCAGTAACTGAAAACAAGTTTAAGTGAAGCACTGATGTTCCAGTTAAAACCAAAACTGAGCAACCAAAATGTTACATATGAAGATTTAACTGAAAATATAAATGAAGCTACCAGTCTTGAAATGGAGCAACAAAACAAACTGAAGAGACATGTTTCAGTCAAACCAATGAGATTAAATACAAATCAAGAAGTTCAGAACATTCACATTCACTCACAACAACACAGAGGCAATGAGAGGAGAGACCGATTAAAAGACGTGAAAATGTATCAAGAATAAACAAGTACAAAGTGGAGGGCCAGATCCAGAGACTGAAAAGTTAATTGCAGGCCTCAGAGCAGGAATGATGGAGATAAAGAAATTACATTCAGAATTTGGAACAGCAACAACAAAGCTCACCTCTGTGAGGGCTAAAGGACCCCAAGCATGCAGAGAAGCTGGGTTGGGTGATACTGTCAGCACTGGTTCACCTCTGGACAAGAAGCCATTTTCTCATGGCTGCAGGCAGAGAGATTTACAGGGAAACAGTAAGGTGTTGCTGAGGAGGGACCAGCAGTAACCTGGTTACCACCCAGGTCCCACTTTGACTTTGCATCTCTGCAGGCCAACCCTGAATGCTCACGTGAGCCACCAGGTGAGCCCCAAAACAAAATGAATTTCCCAGTTATATTCCCTCACTGCCAAAACAAGCTAGCAGTGCTTTATGGGACACTGGGACTCAGGCAAGTTTCATAAATTATGACTGAAGAAAGAAACACTGATACCAATCTCAGAAATCCTGTCTGAACCACTGGTAGCCATAGCAGCAAATTTAATGAAATAACATATATGGACTGGATAGAGACTGAGATTCACTTGGACTGTGACACTCAGCCCACAAAGACATGTATTGATCCCATTTTGATCTCAAATGATTGAAATGTTGCTGAACAACCGATTGCTGGATTTAATGTGACAGAAGAAGAAATGATTTGATGGACAAACATACAGAAAATAAGTCAGACATTCTTAGTGTCTGTTCAAACAGCTAAGTCCATGCTCAAGAATTTGCAGACCCACGAAAACAAAATGTTGGAACAGTTTAGAGAGGGAAGAAGATTTTCCTGCCTGTTGCCCACATAAACATCTACGTCCGTGTTGGAGGTCGCAGCTACCTGAGGGCCGGCAAGAACAGCTGGTGACTCACAGGGAAGGTCAGTATATATTCAGATCTCTATGAATACAAACAAGCTAGACCTTACCTTGTGCCCTCGTACCATCCTGGCTCACCTAGAATAAATAAAGCAGTGAATACTAAGCTCTGAAAACACATTTGAGAAGCTTGATAATGATTATGTTATTCAGGCCCAGGGAAACGAGATCATCAGTAACACCCAGTCTCACAATAAGCCTCCTCAGTAGGATCCCCTATTTTGGCTTGACCATCTCAGCCCTGACCAGCAGAAAGTAGGTGTCAAGTTTTTTGCTCTCTTAAGAAACTTAAGGTTTTGCCCAAATTTGAAAAGGCTTTCTTCCTCCAAAGAGACACAGGAGCAACTCATCTCATTGGCATCTTTTATTTATCTTTCCTTTAGATAAATCTCATCAGCAGCATATAAATAGGCAACATGTTGTCACATGAGTAGGTTGAAAACCTACAAACAGGAGAAATATTAATTACAGATAAGTTTATTTTAACTTTAACTAGTATCTCAAGTAATTATTTAATAATTGACTTAACAGTGAATGAATAAATAAACCATGTAAAAATAGTCCAACTAATCTGTTTTCAAACACTTGAAGTGAAAACATCAAACAATAAATCTATTTTGGTTTTCTGAATTCAATCTGAATCATGTAAATTATAAATAATGTCCATTTCCTACCAGTGGTGTCTTTGAGGAAGCTTTCAGTTGAGCTTCATTATCTGAATAGAGTTCATTATAAGGTGCCAAGTTACCTTATAGATTTGGCTGCTGAGCTTGAGAAGTGAAAGGGACGGGTGCGCTTGATTCTTTGCAAGGTGCCAGTTGGGTGGAGATGGTGAATTTGAATGCATTCAAAAGTGTTGGATTTGCTGATTTAACTTGACATTGGTAAAGCAGCTGCTACGTCAGGAGTGTCACGCTTTTTAAAATGATGACAAAGGCATGCACATCACTCTCCATGACGCAACCCGTGAAAAAGACTGATATTTCTGACCCAAAGCTTCTGCACCAAGAGGTTAAAGACTGTCACTAAGATCTGTTAAACAGGAGGAGGATTTCTAAGTCAAGATCATGCTACTCATCTTCAATCGTTTGTGTCAGAAAAAAAGTCAGCAGAATTGAAGCTGTGTTGTGACTACAGAAAACTAAACCCGAAGTCAAAACCAGACAGGAACCCCATCCCCAGAATTCAGGACATGTTGGACTCTTTTCATGGCAGTTCCTGGTTCTCAGTTCTGGATCAGAGCAAATCCCACAATCAGGGCGTCTTGGACCCAGAAAGTCTCTCATTCACAGCTTTCATTACGCCGTGCAGCTCATACCAGTGGAAACACAAACAGTTTGGACTCAGATCAGCTCCAGCAGTTTCAGCGCAGTATGGAGGACTGTTTAAAGGGACTGTGTGATGTCATCTGTGAGCCTTATTTAGAAGACAACTTAGTGCACTCTGTCATTTGAAATGCATGTACAACATATCTGCACTGATACCAAACACATGGTGTCAAACTTACTCCTGTCAAATTAATTTTTAAGAGGCAGGTGTCATGAAGTGTTTGTTGTTGGGCCCAAAATGCAGACAGGAGCAGGGAGGATGGATCATATTGAATATTCTTTAAAAAAAACTTACAAAATTCACAGAGAATGCAGGGAGCCAGAGCAAAACAAAAACAGGAACCTGGAGCAAAAAGCAAGCAGAATATCAAAGGGGAAGTAACCAGGATATGATGTGATTTAAGAGACGGAACCAGTAAGGAGTGTGAGTAGAAGAGTTTAAATACTGTGAGGGTGAATGCTGGAACAAAAAAACTGGGCTGATGAGCTAACGATTTGCGGGAGTGAGATGAGAGAGAGAAAATGGCACAGAGGGCAAGGAAGAGGACACAACAGAGGAACTAGAAAAATTAATCTAACACATAACTAGACCTAAGAAACATAATAAAACTAGAATAACAAGGAATAACTGGGGACAAGAAATAAACATAACTACAAACACTAAGAAAGACTGAACTTAAGTCAAACAGAAACAAGACTGATCTAATCAGATAAAGAGACAAAAGAGCAGAGAATCAAACCTCAAAAACAACTATAACAAAAAAGTGCAAAAACCAGAGGATGACCCCACTAAACACCCCCATAAGATGGACTGAATATTCACCCTCCTTAGTTAAATCATGAACTGTGATTAAACCACATTTTTATAAAGTTGAGCTGAATCTCCCAGTGAACTCAGACCTGATTATTACCTGCAGGTCCAATAAATTATATTAATAGAACCTCTGATGGATGAAAGATCTTTGAAAGCAACACATCATCTAAAGCAAAGTCTCTGACATCTATCAGTCTGGAAACGGTTCCAGAACCATCTGTAAGGTTCTGGACTCCAGAGAACCTCAGTAGAACCAGGATCCAACATGGAGAACATGGAACAGTGGAGAACCTTCCAGGAGAGGCCGACCCACCAGAACCACTAAGACAGGGGTGTCAAACTCCAGTCCTCAAGGGCCGCTGTCCTGAAGTTTTTAGATGTGCCACAGGTACAAAACAGTGGAATGAAATGGCTTAATTACCTCCTCCCTGTGTAGATCGGTTCTCCAGAGCCTTAATGACCTAATTATTCTATTCAGGTGTGGTGCTGCAGAGGCACATCTAAAAGTTGCAGGACAGAGGCCCTTGAGGACTGGAGTTTGACACCTGTGCACTAAGAGCTCATCAAGGACTCATCAGGAGGTCCAAAAGAACCTTCACTTCTGAAGGCCACATTTGTAAAAAAATTTACTTTTTATGACCAAATTGATAACATGTCAACCATCACAAGGCCTGTTCAGAGTAGAATATTTCCCTCTATTCTTTCTCCATCATGGTGGATCACATTATCCACCATGTCTGCTGTTGAAAATAGATTAATTTTTAATATCAAATTCATATTTGAAATTGAGTAGAGATGCAGCAATCAGACCTTTTCTGTCCAACACTGATCTCCAGTTTTTATTCTGCTCTGATCTTCCACTTCCTGGCATTTTTTCTCCAAAGTGAAAAATGTTCTGCAGGTTCTGAGTTTCAGGTAGAAGTTCTGAATGAAACATAAAATATTAAGATTTCCTCTGTTTTATTTTTCAAAGTACTGTCACTTGACCTTCATCAGCTGATTTAAAGATGGGAATAATTTACTGTAAATTAGGAATTTATGAATAAAATCTCTTAACATTTAAAAAGGAACAGCACTGAGAAGCAAATGAATCAAATGCAGAAGAAAATGTGTTTATTGTTCACTAAAAATATGAAGCATAACTGCAACAAATATACAAACCGGATTCCAAAAAAATTGGGACACTAAACAAATTGTGAATAAAAACTAAATGCCATGATGTGGAGATGGCAAATGTCAATATTTTATTTGTAATAGAACATAGATGGCAGATCAAAAGTTTAATCTGAGTAAATGTAACATTTTTAAGGAAAAATATGTTGATTCAAAATTTCACAGTGTCTACAAATCCCCAAAAAGTTGGGACAAGTAGCAATAAGTGGCTGGAAAAAGGAAAGTGAACATATAATAAACATCTGGAAGACCAATTAACACTAATTATGTCAATTGACAACATGATTGGGTATAAAAAGCTTCTTAGAGTGTCAGTGTCTCTCTGAAGCCAAGATGGTGAGAGGATCACCGATTCCACCATTGTTGTGCAGAAAGATGGTGCAGCAATACCAGAATGTTGTTACCCAGCGTAAAATAGCAAAGACTTTTAAGTTATCATCATCAACCGTGCATAACATCATCAAAAGATTCAGAGAATCTGGAACAGTCGCTGTGTGTAAGGGTCAAGGCCGTAAAACTACTGGATGCTGGTGATCTCCGGGCCCTTAAACGTCGCTGCACCTCAAACAGGAAAGGAAATGACAGCCTGGGCTCAGGAATACTTCCAGAAAGCATCGTCAGTGAACACAATCCACCTGCCATCCGCCGCTGCCAGCTGAAACTCTACAGAGCAAAGAGGAAGCCATTTCTAAGCTCCACAAGCTCAGCCGTTTGCACTGGGCCAGGAGTCATTTAACATGGAGGGAGGCAAAATGGACGACTGTTCTGTGGTCAGATGAGTCACGATTTGAAGTTCTTTATGGA
>NW_006800890.1:3157-6659 GCF_000485575.1 Poecilia formosa | reverse complement strand
GGACGCCATGTCATCCGGACCAGAGAGGACAAGGATAACCCAGGCTGTTATCAACGCTCCGTTCAGAAGCCTGTGGCGACTGAACAGATGGAGGCCTGTATCAGACATGAATGGAGAGCATTCCTATTTCTAAACCTGAGAAACTGGTCTCCTCTGTCCCCAGACGTCTGAGTGATGGAAGAAGAAGGGGAGACGCCACACAGAGGGAAAAATGGCCTTGTCCCAAAGTTTGGGATTTGTTGACGTCATGACATTTTGAAACATATTTCTCCCTTAAAATGATAAATTCTCTCAGTTTAAACTGTTGATCTGTGATTTGTGTTTCTATTGTGGATAAAATATTAGATGTTGGTGTGGCCTATGTGGTTTTGGTGGCTTCTATCGGTGTAGCAATGAACGACAAGGAGCTGCTCAAGTTGGCATCAGCTGTTTCTTTAATTCTCCATCTGCATTTCACAGAACGGGCATGGAGGTAAGGTCAGTCTCTGGCATAAAACAAGCTCCTCGTCAGTGATCCTCATGGCTCTGAGGATTACCGCTAATACAGTAACCACAATAAAATAATTTAAAATTACAGTGATCGTATAGTGGATTTTGTTTTACAATAAAAGGACAACCAGTGAGTCTCCTTTTTAGAGAAAATAAAGTAACTAATTAAAATGTTCTGAAAAATAAAATAAAATGCTGACATTTTATTTACTGGATGCCATTTTTATGTTTTAGTTTATATAACCTTGCATTTTAGAACAGTGCAGAAACATAAATTAACCACATCATTGTATAAAACTGTTAATATAAAACTCAGTGTCATGCTAACCATCTGCTACAGGAGATTTGGTAAAACATACCTGCATTTCACAGAACGGGCATGGAGGTAAGGTCAGTCTCTGGCATAAAACAAGCTCCTGCAAGGAGGAGCCATATTGTTACCACGTGGGAAATTCCCACTGCACTTTCCCACGAACTAAACATTCTCAAACACGACAAAAACGACATAATAACAGAACTAGCGTGACCCAGACCGAACATATTTCAACAATATGCAAAAACGACAACCACAAACGCACTTCACAAAATGCATTAATAATATTTCTTTAACACATGACAGAGACACGTTACCTCGTCAGTGATCCTCATGGCTCTGAGGATTACCCATAATACCTCGCTCTTTCTAGGGTGAATGCAATACAACTTTTTACCAGCAGATGGTGCATTTTAGCAGGATTTAACCTCAACCATTTTAACTATGTTACATTGGCATCTCCACATCATTGATTCAGTTTTTATTCAACTTGTTTAGTGTCCCAACTTTTTTGGAATCCGGTTTGTACAAAAAGAGTATTTAACATTTGAATTCAATATGTATTAAGAAAATAGGAGTTGACAGAAAAAGAAAATGTCCACTGATTGAGAAAATTTTTTGTAAATGAATCAATATGACTGAAAGACAAAAAGTCAAGAGAGAAACAAAACATCATGAGATTCATTGTAAATCTTTGACTGGAAACAGAAAAACAAGATGTGATGTCCTGGATAGGCCTGTCACGATAGCAAATTTTGCTGGATGATTAATTGTCTAAACAATTATTGCGGTAAACGATATTGTTTCAAGACCTTTTGACACTAATTTAATGGAAATGACGTAATTAATGCCATTTCCTGCGATAGAGACTTTATTTTCAAAAGAACACAACACTGGAACTGATAAACTAAATAAAACAACCAAAAACGAAAATAAAATGGATTCTCAGTCTTCATTAACAAAAAAAGTACTTGAATAAAAACTAAACAACATAAAGCCAAAGTGGAAATAAATACTGCATTCAACCAAAAGAGTGCAGATTATGAAGTCTGTGTACTATATTGCCCTTCAGTAATCTCTAGATTTAAATGAAGAAGATGGACAGATCTGACTACCAAATGCAATAGTTCATATTACACGATTTTTTGCCCCTATTTTCCCTTTACGACAATCTTATATTGGCCTTTCTAAGATTGTCGCTGGTGATTTCGTAACCGATCATCCTGCAGTGTGATGTAGATCGTCGCCGCCGCTCTGATCTAAATCAGGGGTTTTCCCCGACTGGGAGCTTAACGCTGAATGTGACAGGTAGCCAATCAGAAAGCCGGATTCTCCTCTGTGCTTTCTGAGGGGAAATTAAGGGGGGAATCCCAAACAGCTGACACGGCGCAACCCAAAATCCAGCGGACATTGGAGACGATATGTGGAAACATTAATGTTTATTCAACATTTCGTGCAAAGAATATAGAAATGACAAGGGGAGGAGTTGGAGCCAAATTGCTACCGCAGTTAATAAACCCGGTAAGTTTTGTTAACATGACATAAATCGGTTATAATGATTTTCTTTCAGTCAGGACTTTATGCTGATTCTAGCCACATGAATCACAGGTAGATTCTAGTAAAGCATGGATTAATGCCTGATTTTAAAATTAGTTAACTGGACTTATAGGAATTATTTTATGACCATGTGGCTGGACACCACACGGCACGATCGAACCTGACTGAACCGTTATACTCAGGATTTCTGTCGGCTAATGTGTCTCTCAGGTTTTGAAAATGAGCCGACAGTCGCCGACAACTCGTGTAGTGTGCGCTGGACATTACACTAAGGAACAGCACCGGAGCTGAGTGAGCCTTTTTTCATTCAGTGTCATCAACAGAAAGAAAAAACTGCAGGAAGAGGCGATAAAGCCGATAATTAAAATGAGGTCAATAGGTTTAATTTATCGTGCGATTAATTGATTTATCGTTTATCTCGACAGGCCTAATCCTGGATTAATCTCATGTTTTAAGGATTGCCAGAAGAAGAAATTAGTAAAAAAAAAATTGTGTAGAAGAATTTCACCAAGAAAATGTTTGGAACCATTAAAACATGTTTCTGAAGAGGCTGAACTATCATTTAAGCTGTGAGACAGTGTCTCTCCCAAGAGGAGACTCTTTCGAGTCAGCTTAGCACAGAAACACTGAGGAAGCAAAAGTGGACCACCAGAAGCCAAATCCAGGAATCAGAGGTTCAGTGAATGTGGTGTTGAAGGTGTAGAGGTGGATGAGTGAGTCAGAGGAGACACTGTAGAAGGACAGAATGCCAGCAGGACAGTCCACATACACTGATACTCTGTTAGAGACGGAGGAGGAGAGACGGGTTGATCTGTTTTTGTGCCAGACAAAGTAACCAACATCAGAACAGCTCAGACTCCAGGACTGATCATTCTCTCCAAACCTAGAGTCCATACTGTTTCCTTTCCTCCTGATTCTTCTGTAACTCACTGATATATAAACATATCCGCTCCACTCGACCTCCCAGTAACAGCGACCAGTCAGACCAGTTCTACACAGCAGCTGATAATTATCAAATCTGTCTGGATGATCAGGATATGACTGAAGCTCCTTCACATATGTCCCCTTCCTGTTGTCTTCAGACAGTTTCAGGTATCTGTTTACTGTGTTTGTGTCGATGGTGAGTTGACAGGAATCTGATGG
>NW_006800890.1:0-1624 GCF_000485575.1 Poecilia formosa | reverse complement strand
GGGCATAAAATATCTTCTGTCAAGAAAATGAAGGAGGCTTCATGAATGAAAGCAGGTAAAGGACAGAAATTTGGTTTCACCAGGATTGGGTACATTTTACCTGAGAGTCTCCAGGTTGCAGTTAGGACTCTTCAGTCCAGCAGAGAGAAGCTTCACTCCTGAGACTCCTGGATGATTGTAGCTCAGGTCCAACTCTTTCAGATGGGAGGGGTTAAAGGTCAGAGCTGAGGCCAGAGAAGCACAGCCTTCCTCTGAGACCAAACAGCCTGATAAGCTGCAGACACACAATTCATCACATGATGAGAACATTGAGGTAGAGCCCAAGGTCTGAACTGGACATTTATAGAAGAGGAAAAAAGTCAAGAAACTGGTGCTTAACCTGTTAATAATATGAAATATTAATAGAACTCTATTTCCTTTTGTAGGCAATGAAAATCAACATTTCCCACACGATGGTTGAGAAAGTCTGACAACTGCTGGTTGGAAAGATCTGCAATAATCTCCTTTGCTCAACCAGGATGCAACAATCTGTCAAGTAGGCAGACTTACACTATCAGTCAAAGCCTGACCTCCACTTCTCTTAACTCTCTTTTTGGTTCTTTCATTTCCAATATTATAACAATCCATTGCTGAAAATAATAATTACATCATCTTTGAAAGTAGGTAAAGGACAGAAATCTGGTTTCACCAGGATTGGTCACATTTTACCTGAGAGTCTCCAGGTTGCAGTTTGGACTCTTCAGTCCAGCAGAGAGAAGCTTCACTCCTGAATCCTGCAGGTTGTTGTTACTCAGGTCCAGTTCTCTGAGACTGGAGGACTGGGAGCTGAGAACTGAGGACAGATCTTCACAGCTTCTCTCTGAGAGGTTACAGCCACTCAGTCTGAGGAGACAGGGAGAAAAATATGCTATTAAACAATTAATCAAAATGTATGTTTTTCTTTCTCTTCTGGGACAGATTGAAGGGAAACTCATATTTTACACATCTTTATATTTCTCTTTTTTGTGAACTGGTTTGTTTTACAGTTAGGCCTCCAGCTTTGAAGGACTGAACTTCCACAATGAACTAAATTATTCCAGTTTAAGTTAACAGTTTCCGTCCTTGCATATGTAACATCATGACGAGCTGTCATCACTGGGGAGACAATGCACCGGTGAATAAGCAGAAATATTAATTCATATTTACTTCATAATTAACAGATTCCTCTCTATCATGAATAACTGCAGTAACAACCTGTTTCCTTACAGAGCTTTGTTGGAGGCTTTAACCACTGGCAGCAGCCTCAGAAGAGCCTCCTCTGAAGCAGAGTATTTCTTCAGGTCAAACACATCCAGATCTTTTCCTGATGACACTAAGATGAAGACCAGAGCTGACCACTGAGCAGGAGACAGTTTATCTGTGGAGAGACTTCCTGAACTCAGAGACTGTTGGATCTCCTCCACTAGAGAACGATCATTCAGTTCATTCAGACAGTGGAACAGATTGATGCTTTTCTCTGCAGACACATTCTTACTGATCTTCTTCTTAATGTTCTGAACTGTTTCCTGATTGGTCTTTGAGCTACTTCCTGTTTGTGTCAGCACACCCTGTAGGAGTCTCTGATTGGTCTGCAGTGAAAGTCCCA
>NW_006800889.1:55650-58616 GCF_000485575.1 Poecilia formosa | reverse complement strand
CATTTCCTATTCACTTTCTCAGCAGTTTTGCAGGTGAGTCCTTGATTGTCCTGGTTTTCTAACAAACATAAAAGGAATGAATAGAGTGGAAATATAGGTGGAAACAAATACTTTGTGATTAATTTTAAATCCTAGAAACGTCCTTGCAACTTGTAGAGAATCATGAATATAAAATCCAAAAACAACCCCAACTGTAAGCATTAAATCTGTTACTTGTTTAAAAACAGTAGGTGAAAAAAATAATGTATCATTCTCAGTGAGCCACCCACATATCCACGTCCGCAGACTGTGAGCGAAGCCTGGAGATTGATAGTTGACTTAATATAGTGTGCTTTAGACAAAGACGGATGGAGTTCAAATTGGAGACGGATGTACAGTCTGAGCCAAAATCAATAATAAAGACTTTCATTTTCAAACAAGATGAGGCACCTGCAGTTGATGTATAGACCTGGAGGTGATGTACAGACCTGGACCTCAAACGTCCATCAGAAAGACGGCGAACCTGACCTGCCGACAACACATGATGAATGCCTGGCAAGGCCAATGCTACACTGAGGCCATTCTGCTAATCGGATCACAGCCAAGGGAGAGCAGGAGTAAACAAATAGTCTGCAGCAGACATGGTTTCTGATGGTGTTCTGGATAAATGTTTAAATAACCTTCATTGCGTAATTCCTGCAGGAAAACTTTTCAAATTGCAGACATTGTGCATTAAAAAGTTGATCAGTGGTCATTTTAGACACTTTCAGTCAATCAAAATTTCAGCAACAAGGTAGTTCAAAGTGCTTTATATCATGAAAATCTAAAAATAAAAACACGATACAGTCAACAACTATGAAAACCAAAGGTCGATACAACAGATCCTTAAGTTGTTCAGTGATTTATAAACTAACAACATATTTTAAACTCTATTTTCTGAGTGTAGGGACTTTAGAGCTGGGTGATGTTCTCTAGCTTCCTGGTTTTAGTCAGGACACCAGCAGCAGCGTTCTGGATCTGATTGATTGTTTTAGGCAGACCTGTTGAAATAATTGATGCAACTCAAGATAAACTCTTGGATGAGTTTATCTAGATCTTGCCGAAACAAAATCTAATCCTGGAAATGTTCTTCAGGTGATAGAAGACCAACTTTGTGACAGTCTTCATGTAACTGTGAAGGTTCAGGTCTGATTTTTGGTCTGATTGCTAGTTTATAGCTGTAATGACGTTTAATTTTTTTGGTCCAAAGATAATAGCTTCAGTTTTGTTTCTGTTTAGCTGGAGAAAGTTTTGACACACACACAGTTGAGTGGTTGGATTCAGGTTCAGTTTAAGGAATTTCAAACTATATAATTAGTGTTGGAGATGTTAAATATTGGAGTCGTAAAGAAATTTATTTGGTGCCAAAACATTTCACTGTTGTGCCTCTGGTTGCTCGTATTGTTAGCATCATTAACCAACTCTTGTAGCCTGATTGTTGGAGTCCTGGTTGGTGTTTTTGCATGTTCTCTGTCATATTTACTCTTTCTTGACAATATGAAGCTCTTTGCCATTTTTCAGCTTTTGTTTTGTTATTACTGTTCAGCAACTGATCAAAAATACCCACAAATATACGGTGCAATTGTCCATAGAGGTTGGATCTGTTATTTGTACCACTGTGCTCCTCCTTCACTATAACTTAACATTAATTTTCCCCTTTTTCTAATTCCAAAAACATTAAAATCTACTTCTCCTTCATCAGACTGCCCTCCCCTGGGTCCTGTGTGAACCGGGATGTTTATGGGAGCAGAAACAATCACGTCAGGCCTCTTCTGTTTGTTAAGCCTGTTCGTCTCGAGGGAAGCTTTCTGCAGAGGAATTACATCCTGGATTGTTCTCCAGAATGAAGCTGTCGCTGCCATTAAGGCTTAACCAGACTCAGATGTGAAGGCAGAGATCTGTTCAGTCGAACTTTGACCGTGCAGTTTGGCAGAAAATTGGTGCGATGAACAATATCGACATGTTTACATCTCTAAAATACAAGATGTCTGAATTCCATAATGTAAACATTTCCAATCAATACATTGTTTGCTGGCAGAAAGACTTTGACCATATGCTGTTGTGTTACTTACTCGACCCAGAAGACCGACGGTCTTTATGAACTGCAGCTGTTTGTCTCAATAGTGTTTTTGATTATATTTTTGATCATAAATTGTTGGGGATTCTATTTTCTCCACTGTTTGTTTAATTAATCCACTAATAAATATCAATACATTCAAAAACATGATTAAATGCTGTGACACAGAATCATAGTCACACATTCACCTAAAATGAAGGAATTAATGGTTCTTACCGTCACTTTTATTGTTATCACCATAGAAACACAAAATACCTGGATGAAATTTGAAGTCCATGTCGTCCACCTTTACTTCTAGTTTCAAAAAAATTACATGAAGTGAAAAATATCCCAAACAAACAACACCAGCCCAAATAAAACTCCTTTCTTTGGAGACAAATTTGTCCCCATTAGCAAATGGACCAAGTGAGCATGTTTGATTGGCAACAGACTAAATTTATTGAATATTGAAAGTGGTGAACTGCCTCAGTAAAGGTCAAAGTTCATGACTCAACAATAAAAGAGAGACTGAGCCTCCATGTCAGATCTAATCATAGCCAGAAAGAAAACAAACTCATGTTTTCAAAAAAGCTGTAATTTCTGGTTTTACCAAAGGTTTGTGAGTGGCCTAATCAAAGTTTAGAGCTTAAACAGACCAATTATGCATAAAAACAATTGAATATGATTTTATAAAAATCCCTCTAGTGTCATAAACTATTTATATCCATTTAATTGCAGTGCTTGATGGCAACCAGTTGTTACATTTAAGGAGGAATGACTTTCATCCCATTGGACCAGGATGCTTTGGGTGGATTTTTCCCATTAATAATAAAACAAAACATTTAAAAACATATATTTTTTTTCCTCTGTTATGAAAATTTGATTTATCTGC
>NW_006800889.1:52744-54748 GCF_000485575.1 Poecilia formosa | reverse complement strand
AAACTAACAGAAAAAGGAACAAATTTTTCTGTTAGTTTGGATTGTTTGACTCAGTGCCGTGTGAATGTGAACCCAAACCAGCTGAAAATGTAACAAATGTTGCAAGTTTGGTACCAGACTATCAAGTGTGGAAGCACCTTAAACAGCACAAAGCAGACCCAGCTGTTCTGTTACTGAAGGTCCTCTTCAAAATAACTAATTATCGACTCTAACTTATAAAAAAAAATACTCGAGACTTGTTTTTATGAATCAGATGAGTCATCAAAGACTTGCTTTCACTAAAGAGGCAACCTTCTCAGTCCAAAGATTTTTCATTTATTTAATTCAGTATTTTCTCAACGAGTCCAGCATGTTGGCACCAAGCAACAGAAACTTTATGAAACAATTTTATGTAGAAATGAAGTGTCTGAATCAACTGTCGCAGCTGAAAAACAAAATTTATACCATTCTTGAATTGTTATTACGGTTGTAATAGTTTGAAGGCCGAAGCTGTTTTGTGTCTGATCAGAAAGCGTCTCCATGTTTGTGGTTTGTTCCACCTCCACCCATCGTCCTGAGCACCTGGAGAGACGGAAAATTAGTTAAAATGATGAAAACTGTGTTCCGACGTGATCCGTTCTGTTGTGAGCTTGAATCCCTGTAGAGAAAATAAAACATCTTTTTATGTTTTGTAAGTCATTTACAATTTTGTGCATTTTGGGAAGCGACTCAGACAATCAGAAGTGGTTCAGCGGCGTCCTGCGGAGCAGAGAAATGGCACCTAGAGGACGTTCCTCTCTAATTGCAAACGCTTTTTGCCAGCAGGTAGGTTAAGTGCTGCCAGCTGCATTTAACTACCAGCGGTGGCGGCAAATAGCTTCTTGAGGAAGATTCACACTTTACGTGAATTACATATTTTGTGTTAAAGAGCTTCTCAAATCCAGAAACAGACGTTTGCGATGTGAAAACATCATTTTAGGAGAAATATTTCGGAATGATGGCGTTTCCAAAAGTGGGTTCATTTCAATTCATCACACACAAATTGATTAATATTTATAATAGTGGCTTACATGTGTGTTCTCTGAACTTGGAATATTATTTTAGGCCAGGTGAAAAAGTATTTGATGCACTTGGTTTTCTCTCCTTTTGTATAAATTTCTGCATCAATGCAGTGTGTGAGGCTTTCAGGAAGCCCAGGTTGGTTTTGTCTGCTTTGGTTCTGGTGTCTCTCATGCTCTTCTTCTGTGGTGTTCAGTCAGGTTAGTGTGCAACTATGGTCATTAAACCTGGCATTTACACTTATTTCCTGTTTGAAAATAAAATCAGCTTCTCCAAAAGGTTTGTGAGCAGAAACGAGCAGCAAAGTTCCCTCTTTTTGCCATACTTCTTCCTTCCACTTTACTTTCTCTGAATGTTTGGAACGACATTCCCAGGATTGTGTAGGTCATAACTTTCTGTTTTAAATAAAGTATTTCTTATTGCTCTTACATTATGTTCTTCAGGGTTTTATCACCTGAAAGAGATAATCAGGAGTAAATTGATGCTGGTTTGCAGTAGATCTTTGGTAAAATACTTTATTTTTATACTATTTAAACTATCTGATGAACTCACGTTTTTCCTCATGTTTCTGTTTTTTTCTCACATGATTAGGAGTAATCGACATTAGACATTAAAAGTCACTGCAGGGTTTTTTCAACCTGATCGTCTCGGTTCAGTTAGGGAGCAAAATTGCAACATTTGTTACATTTTCAGCTCTACTGTGTCAAAAGAACCAAACCATTAGGAAAAAACCCTTTCCCCTCCTCACCTGTGGGGGCGCTGCACCAAGAACTACCGAAGGAAACAACAAGTAAAACCTCTGAAGGAGACGCTGAGCCAACTTTCTTTTTCACAAAATCAAAAATGGAGTGGTGTCAGATTAAAAGACGAGTCATTTCTCCTGCTATCTCTACTCTAGCACGATTGTTTAGGTTGTATTTACCCAAAATTCCTTGCGCTGTAGTCCACTTCCTGCTTTTGAAGCTG
>NW_006800889.1:49142-52723 GCF_000485575.1 Poecilia formosa | reverse complement strand
ACTGTGTCAAAAGAACCAAACCATTTGGAAAAAACCCTTTCCCCTCCTCACCTGTGGGGGCGCTGCACCAAGAACTACCGAAGGAAACAACAAATAAAACCTCTGAAGGAGACGCTGAGCCAACTTTCTTTTTCACAAAATCAAAAATGGAGTGGCGTCCTGCTAGCTCTACTCTAGCACGATTGTTTAGGTTGTATTTACCCAGAATTCCTTGCGCTGTAGTCCACTTCCTGCTTTTGAAGCTGCCTCCAGTCAACTTGCCGTCCACATATGGATTTGAACTGAACCAGAGTTCACTTCAACCGAACCGAGGTTTGTAGGTGAACCATTGTTTGCTTCTATGGTTGCGTATCCACATATGTCCAAACGAACTGGACTTTATAGAAAAATGAACTAGATTGCACCCTAAAAGTTAGCCAACTTTTTAAATCCGACTAAAACTTTGTCCATCCAACCTGATTTAGCTTATTTTGTTCTTCAGACTGGAATTGGCTAAACTGGTTGTGCTCACATAATATGCACTTAAACCTTTATTTGTAAAGTATTGAGGGGAAAAAGTGAATTTATTTAAGGTGAATAGTTTCCAGGAAGCCTCCATAATGCAGCCTAACGTGTTGGGCCTCTCATCCCTATTCAGAAGCGCCGTCTCTCTCATATCAATCTGACCTCGGTGTAATAGAGTTCACCGTCGGCCTCTCTGTGGGCCAGCCGTTCCTCCCAACAAATCTCCTTAGCTGCATGTTTCCACGCTGTCCCCTCACGGCGAGTCACGGGTCAACGATGAAACTGTGAGTAAAACACGTTCCTGTCCTCCGTGGACTTCGCTCGTTCTCTGGCGCCCGGCGTTTCTCGGAGCGGTGTTGGGATTGTTGGAGCGCCGCCGAGTCGCCGACCTCCGTCTGCCTCATGCAGGGGTGAGTAACCAGGGCGTCCCGCTCTGATGTGTTTTACTTAGAGGGGAACGGCGGTACTTCACCTCCACAGCTTCCTGTAATGACGGAGCTGCTAAACAAAGACCTGCAGGGAAACCGTCAAGTCTGTAGGGAGAGAAAATCTGATCCAAAACACAAACTTTCTTTTTATTACTGGAGTACAACAGTTAAAGACAAAGAATTCAAAATAAAACACAAAAATACTCAAAAAGTGAAGATTTAAAAATTAAAAGCAATTTTAAACGGGTTTAAAATTAACCGAAATTAAGTTTATGTTTAATATGGGAGCTGTTACCATAGCGACTGAGTGATGGTGAAATTTTTTTAAAAAAAGGACTAACAGATAATTTCACTTTATGTCAAACTTGGTTAATTTTATCTCAAATTGTTCAAGTTCAGAAGGTCTGACAAACTGGCTCTGAAAGACTGCAAGGAAGTTGAGTGGAAGGAAGAACAGGGTTGACAAATGTATAACAAAACAACAAATAATACATCAAAAAACATTTCCAAATCACTCTTACTCACAACCACAGGAGGGTAAGAGAAGCACTACTATGAGTCATTTTTACTCTAGTAAAAGTAAAAAGTAGTGAAAAAGTATTTACTAAAAAGTCTACTCAAGCACTAAGTAACTGATGAAATAATCAATCATTTAATATTTAAAAATACACCATCAGACGAACCAAAAATATAAAGTTAAGTGAAAATTTTGGCACTTTAAAATGAAAATAATTCATATAGGCAGGGCTTTATAAGCCTGGCGGGCCACCAGGCTTTAATTGTGCCCCTGCCAGTCTTAGAATGGATTATTTTTTTTATCTTTTTAAAATGTTTGCATTTTTTAAGACTTTATAGTTGGTGTTTAGGTATTAATCTTCCAATCTTTCAACGACACATAATTATCAAGTGATATTTTCAGATTCCCTGTCAACTTTAAACATTTTTTAACTCAAAAACACGACAAACCACTGGATGAATGACTGCATCCAACCACCAGGCTTAGCAAGTTTTCTGGGGGAAACCTTGTTTAAGTAACAAAAAATAACAAAATCGGACAAAATAAATTGTTTTCCTTATAATAAACTGATGAAGCTTTAACAAAAACTGTCTGGTGAATATTTGGTTAAAATGTGTTTGTTTTTCATTCAGTGTGTAAAAATATCTAAAAAATTTACTCGTAATAAAACTACTACAGCATCATAAAAATACTCCTAAAAGTGAATTTTTTCAAAACAGTTACTCAAGTAAATGTTACTACCCAAGTCTGTTCATAAAGTTTTTGGAAGCAATTCTTAAAGATGCTACTGTATATAAATATTTACAATTTATTATGTAGGAAATCCCACTTTGTGCAGTAAAAGTATTTTTCTAGAAGCGTAATTTATTGAAGCAAATGTAACTATTTTCTACCCAGCTCTGTTTCTGTGCAAATCTTGGATTATTCTCCATCAAAGCTAACAGTCACTCATGCTGGATAGAAGTAATAAAACATCAACGACTAAAACTCATCCATTTTTCAGCGGCGAATTGAAGCTTTTCCATTTTCCACAAATAAAAACTTCACATATTTCTTTGATTTGAAGGTTTCTCCAGCAACTAATTGAGGATGTTTTACTAGAAAGGTGAAATTTCATTAATTTTCTGCAGGAACTTGGCTGCACAGCTCTGTGTTTGGAACAAATCCCTGCAAACACTCTTCCCTGTGTTTCTTTATCTCACTGCTCATGGTAAATAAAGCCTGTTTATCATTCTCTGTCTCACAAAGCCTCTCCTCTTATGAAGTAGCAGTCTCTTGGCAACTAGCACATTATTCTGCTCTATTTGAGGCTCTGGGTTTAATAATTACTGTGTTTAATCTGAAATATGACTAGTGTCCAATCCGGTTGATGCTACCGTCGTCCTGCAGAGCATTTCCACTGCTGTCATTCCTTCTGTTTTTGTGTTTCACCTAATTGTTTCATATCAAACAAATTTTAATTGCAGCATAAATACAAAAATCTGCTTTTGTAATATTCTTTTTATGTATTGAATGGGGAAAATGTATCCAAACCAACTTGTTCCTGGGTGAAAAAGTGGCTTTTTATGCCACACTTGGCGCACACAACTGGCATCGACTTGTTGTGATAACTGGGAACTGGCTTTTTATATCACTGTAAATGAATTTTTTTCCTTCTGTTCTTTGCAGAATTGCTTTAATTTAGCCTCACTGGTTAGTTTTGAACGCTAACAGCCCACTTAAAGTCATGAAATGCGGTTTTATTTTCTGGCTTCATTTGGGTCATTGTTCTGGTCTGAAATAGACGGATATTTTCAGCTAGAGAGTAAATCCTGATATATTTTTTTTTATATTTTTGATATGTCATAATATTTTTAAATAATCTCTACTGTTGTTCTAAGCAGCGTGACATCATGGCCCCCTATCTCCATGCTGGAGGCAAAATCTGCTTGCTAACGATGACTAGCATTGTTTTTAGCTGTTAAGTTGTCAACATAATGCGCTAAATCTTAAATGACCGCCTGATATATAAAACAAAAAAAGGGGAAGCAATGCTTTGCTACTAATTGTCTGATATTCAACTCTGGCAGAATATCAGTAAAGCAGGTGATTAAATTAGCTAATCAACCACCTCTGTGGTAGCTTAGCTATTA
>NW_006800889.1:41447-48648 GCF_000485575.1 Poecilia formosa | reverse complement strand
TGAAGGCTAAGAAAATTTATATTAGCAAAATTTGTCATTTTTAAAGTTTTGTATCTAGAATAATTTACGCTTCCCTTTCCTGCAACAAATCTAAATACTTTATTTGTTTAATTAAAGCAGTAAAAGCTTAGTTTATCGTTAAAGTATCTATTTGCCAACTTTTAAATTGCATTAATGCTTTGGATTCTCATATTTAGATGAATTAAAGTGGAGAAAACAGAGACAGAATGAAGAGATACATTTTGGTGCTAATAAATGTTCAAAGCGCTTTATGTAAAGAAAAATTAATAATAAATGAGCCCAATTCAGCTCTGTACTGTCCTCTTGTTGATTGAATATTAAAGATGAGGAGAAATTCACCTCCAGTTTTTGTTTTTTATTGATTGGAGCAAAGTCGATGTCAAAGATTTTAAACATTAAATATGTATTTCATGGCAGCATGTGAAGACTAAGGGCGTTCTGCAGATTCATAAATTAATTTAAAGCTTTCGAGACGGAAAAAGAAAACATTCAAAATGAAGTTTCACACCTTTCCTCTTGTAATTTATTTCCAGACTTTGATTATTCGTTTCTGGTGTAATTAATTTTTTACTTTTATTCTTGCTAATGTCCTTTGTGTTCAACTGAGAAGGATAATTTAAAAAAACTCATAAAATATACAGATGAAGCCATTTTTGTGTTTAGTTTTCAATGCTCATGAGAAATATGAACACATTTTCTAAAACTTTACACCTTTAAAAACCATTTTCAGTAATTAATTAGTTTTAGAAAATTCAACATTTTTATATTAAATTGAATAGATCAATTAATTTGGTGCAAAGTTGTAAATTAGCTGCTAGATTTCTTCAACACAAATTAAGTTGTGTTAGATGGAAACAATGAGTCAACTTGTGAATTATTTCATGAATTTATTAATTATCGTCATACAATACAAATATTAATGGACTTTTTGATGTTGTATGCCCTTAAAATGCTAATTTAAGAGATTAAAACTTTTTTTTCTTCAAATATGTGCAAATTCAATTTTGAACGTGTTAAAAAATTAACTTCAAGAATGATTATCGTTTTCATTTTTGTGTTAAAATGTTTCTCCTCCCCCAGATTAAAGATTTCCTCCAGAAAACTTGTTTAGCCACCAGGCCCAAACACCAGTTTGGGTGCTAGGGCACTCATTCATCCAACGGCTTGTCGTGTTTTTGAGATAAAAATTTTTTTTAAGTTAACAGGAAATTTGAAAATACCCCTTGATAATTATGTGTTATTAAAAGATTGGAAGATTAACACCTGAACATCAACTGTAAAGTCTTAAAAATGCAAACATTTTAAAAAGACTTAAATAAGTAAGCAATGCTTAGCTTGGTGGGGCCACAAGTAAAGCCTGGTGGCCCGCCAGGCTTATAATACACTGAGGGAAACTGCAGATTTGAATTGAAAATTGGTCATTTCCAGAAAAATAATTTATAAAACGGCACCAACGTGAAGCTTCGATGAGATTTGAACACAAATGAGTACAGGGTTTCCCTCTGTGTTTTATAAGCCTGGCGGGCTACCAGGCTTTGCTTGTGCCTCCACCAGCGTTAGCATTGCTTATTTAAAAGGTTTTAAAATGTTTGCATTAATCTTCCAATAACACATGATTATCAAGTGATGTTTTCAAATTTCCTGTCAACTTTAAACATTTTTTTAGCTCAAAAACACGACGGACCTCTGGAAGAATGGCTGCCTTAACACCAACTTAGCAAGTTTTCTGGGGGAATCATTGCAACAGAATCTAACAACTAGATAAACACATTCTCACAAAATAATGCAAAATACTCAACTTTGTCTATTTCTAGCATTTGCATCAACCCAGCCAATGTTATGCAAACAGAACTTAGAAACTGCAGCTGTCCAGGGACCAGGAGGGTTAAGCCTCTTATGTTTTAATAAGCTCATAATTAAAAGAGGCTGTAAATACTTTGCAGCATGGCAGCGTGTGTCGTTTGTTAAATGTGTCACCAAATCTCCTCTATAATTGTCTGAGAAAATCCAATCTGCTGGTTGAGGGCAGCTCAGGATTTGGGAGTAAAATTCGTGTTTGACGTGTCGCAGCACGTTTCACGCTTTGTTTTAACGCTCTGAGGCTTTGTTTGCTAGTTTTTAGAAACAATAAATGAATTTTCTGTTCATCCGGGCGCGACGACGCTCCGACAATCGACCTTTTCTCCTCGTTAGTTCGATCGGTTCGGCTGCAGCAATGGTCAGCAGGATTACAGCTGAAAACCTTTACAGGTTGTTGGTTCAATTCCACGTCTGCCATAAAAAAATTTATTACATTTTAATTAGATGCATTTTCCTTGGAATAATTTAAATGTTACAAAAAATCTTTCCTTGTGCCTTAAATCCATTATTTCTTTCTACCGTCCCTCCTATCCTTCCTTCCTTGTGTCCTATCCCCATTCTCTCCTTGTCCTTTCCTTCACTCTTGTATCCTTCCTTCCCTCATGTCTTTTTTTTGTCTCCTTCCTCCCTTGTATCCTTGCATCCTTTCTTTTTTCATTCCTTATTTGTATCCTTCTTTCCTTTCTCAGTTGTCTGTCCTTCCTTATGCCTCCTTGAATTGTTTTTGTCATCCTTTGTGTCCTTCCTTGCATCCTTGTCTTCTTTCATTCCCTCCTCCCTTCTAGCCTTGCATAATTTTGTCCTCCCTCCTTTTTTTCCTTTCTTCCTTCCTTGTATCCTTGGTTCTTCCTTCCATTCTTCCTGCCATATATCCTACCACCTTTTTCTTTCCTTTGTTCCTTCCTTGTCTTCTTTCCTTCTTTTCACCCTTCTCTTTCTTTATTTATTTCCTTCCTTACACCCTCAGGTCTTCCTTCCTTCCTTGCATTCTTGTCCTTTTTATTTTCTTCCTTCCTTGTCAAGTCTTTCCTTTGCCCCCTCTGTTCCCCCCTCATTTCCTTCCTNATTATTTCAGAGAGAGAGCGACCTAAATCCTGATTTTATTGATCAAAATTGACTAAATTTGATTCTTTTTCCCAATTGAAGGCTAAGAAAATTTATATTAGCAAAATTTGTCATTTTTAAAGTTTTGTATCTAGAATAATTTACGCTTCCCTTTCCTGCAACAAATCTAAATACTTTATTTGTTTAATTAAAGCAGTAAAAGCTTAGTTTATCGTTAAAGTATCTATTTGCCAACTTTTAAATTGCATTAATGCTTTGGATTCTCATATTTAGATGAATTAAAGTGGAGAAAACAGAGACAGAATGAAGAGATACATTTTGGTGCTAATAAATGTTCAAAGCGCTTTATGTAAAGAAAAATTAATAATAAATGAGCCCAATTCAGCTCTGTACTGTCCTCTTGTTGATTGAATATTAAAGATGAGGAGAAATTCACCTCCAGTTTTTGTTTTTTATTGATTGGAGCAAAGTCGATGTCAAAGATTTTAAACATTAAATATGTATTTCATGGCAGCATGTGAAGACTAAGGGCGTTCTGCAGATTCATAAATTAATTTAAAGCTTTCGAGACGGAAAAAGAAAACATTCAAAATGAAGTTTCACACCTTTCCTCTTGTAATTTATTTCCAGACTTTGATTATTCGTTTCTGGTGTAATTAATTTTTTACTTTTATTCTTGCTAATGTCCTTTGTGTTCAACTGAGAAGGATAATTTAAAAAAACTCATAAAATATACAGATGAAGCCATTTTTGTGTTTAGTTTTCAATGCTCATGAGAAATATGAACACATTTTCTAAAACTTTACACCTTTAAAAACCATTTTCAGTAATTAATTAGTTTTAGAAAATTCAACATTTTTATATTAAATTGAATAGATCAATTAATTTGGTGCAAAGTTGTAAATTAGCTGCTAGATTTCTTCAACACAAATTAAGTTGTGTTAGATGGAAACAATGAGTCAACTTGTGAATTATTTCATGAATTTATTAATTATCGTCATACAATACAAATATTAATGGACTTTTTGATGTTGTATGCCCTTAAAATGCTAATTTAAGAGATTAAAACTTTTTTTTCTTCAAATATGTGCAAATTCAATTTTGAACGTGTTAAAAAATTAACTTCAAGACTGATTATCGTTTTCATTTTTGTGTTAAAATGTTTCTCCTCCCCCAGATTAAAGATTTCCTCCAGAAAACTTGTTAAGCCACCAGGCCCAAACACCAGTTTGGGTGCTAGGGCACTCATTCATCCCGCGGCTTGTCGTGTTTTTGAGATAAATTTTTTTTTGAAGTTAACAGGAAATTTGAAAATACCCCTTGATAATTATGTGTTATTAAAAGACTGGAAGATTAACACCTGAACACCAACTGTAAAGTCTTAAAAATGCAAACATTTTAAAAAGACTTAAATAAGTAAGCTTGGTGGGGCCACAAGTAAAGCCTGGTGGCCCGTCAGGCTTATAATACACTGAGGGAAACTGCAGATTTGAATTGAAAATTGGTCATTTCCAGAAAAATAATTTATAAAACGGCACCAAAGTGAAGCTCCGATGAGATTTGAACACAAATGAGTACAGGGTTTCCCTCTGTGTTTTATAAGCCTGGCGGGCCACCAGGCTTTGCTTGTGCCTCCACCATCGTTAGCATTGCTTATTTAAAAGTTTTTAAGATGTTTGCATTAATTTTCCAATAACACACGATTATCAAGTGATATTTTCAAATTTCCTGTCAACTTTAAACATTTTTTTAACTCAAAAACACGACGGACCGCTGGAAGAATGGCTGCCTTAACACCAACTTAGCAAGTTTTCTGGGGGAATCATTGCAACAGATTCTAATAACTAGATAAATAGATTCTCACAAAAATAATGCAAAATACTCAACTTTGTCTATTTCTAGCATTTGCATCAACCCAGCCAGTGTTATGCAAACAAAACTTAGAAACTGCAGCTGTCCAGGGACCAGGAGGGTTAAGCCTCTTATGTTTTAATAAGCTCATAATTAAAAGAGGCTGTAAATACTTTGCAGCATGGCAGCGTGTGTCGTTTGTTAAATGTGTCACCAAATCTCCTCTATAATTGTCTGAGAAAATCCAATCTGCCGGTTGAGGGCAGCTCAGGATTTGGGAGTAAAATTCGTGTTTGACGTGTCGCAGCACGTTTCACGCTTTGTTTTAACGCTCTGATGCTTCGTTTGCTAGGTTTTAGAAACAATAAATTAATTTTCTGTTCATCTGGGCGCGACGACGCTCCGACAATCGACCTTTTCTCCTCGTTAGTTCAGTCGGTTCGGCTGCAGTAAAGGTCAGCAGGATTACACCTGAAAACCTTTACAGGTTGTTGGTTCAATTCCACGTCTGCTATAAAAAAATTCCTTCCTTCCTTCCTCCCTTCCTTCCATTCTGTCTTGTTTTCTTTATTTCCTTCCTTACACCCTCAGGTCTTCTTTCCTTCCTTCCTTCCTCTGAACATTGAAGAAATGCTGATATCTAAACTTTACTTCATTCTGTAAATATGTTGTTTTAATATTTAACATGTTTCTTAGCTGCAGATTAGTGAGAACGATTTCCTCTGATTGTTTTTCTTCAATCGTAATGAACCTCCTTTGGTTTCTCCTCTGGGGATCCGAGTTAGCAGGAATCAAATCCGTCCTCCCCATTAAACATGTAATGTTAAAACTCTCAGCTTTCCTCACAGTAAATGTGTCCTTGTAAACACTTGAGCAGCCATTTTATTGGAGCAATCATCATTAAGACAGCAGCGTTTAAACATCACATTGCAGCAGATTATGTTGTGGAGCTGCAGTCGCAGTTGTTGGACATTAATAATGAACGCCGGCCCTGGATGGAGTTTCATGTAGGAAAGTGGCTCCAGAGCGCTGATCCTCCGCTCCACGTTTCCCACAAAGCATCATAATTAGCTTCTCTTTGCGTTCAGATAAGCAGCGTTTCTGCTGAAGGTGTGGCGGTGCGTTCCTCCCCACTCAGGCTTTCATCAGGATGCAAGGCGGCTGCTGCCTTTGATGCCCGAGTCCTTCCAAGAACACAGGAAGTGAAATTAGAGTCACGCTGCTTTAAAGTCAGAAACGCGGATGAAGGACGCCGCTTACTGGCCAACACTTCATCTCTGTTAGCTGTGTTGTTCTGTTATCAATAATTGAGTTTTCTCTTGCATGAAGAGGATCAACTGTCTTCAACTCCTAAAACAATAAATCTTACCAAGTGTTTTTGGTCAAGTTTCTAGTGGAAATTTCTCAATACACTTGAATTACGACAAAACTAACTTCCAAGTAACTTTTCAGTAAGATAAAGAGGCTTGTTTTAAGTAAATAATTACTTAATATTGGTGAAATAGTTCTACTTCTACTGACGCCGTCACCTAGCAACCCCAGCCACGCCAAGCCGTTGCCTAGCAACCCCACCAAAGCCCAAGCAGTTACTTAGCAACCCAGTTCTAGTTCCACTGGCAGATTATTTCACTTGTAATAAAAACATTTTCCCATCTTTTAATTTATCTGCCAATGAAAATAGAACTTTTTCATCAATAATAAAGAAATGTTTACTTAAAACAAGCCTCTATAACCTGGTAAAAAGTTACTTTTAAGTTAGTTTGTCTTATTTCAAGTGTATGAAGATATTCCCACTAGAAACTGGATCAAAATTACTTGAGATTCTGTTTTTGCAGTATTTCCGTAACATAAAGGACTGGTTTTCAATGCACATGAGAAATATGATCACATTTTCTAAAATTTTACACCTCTAAATACCATTTTCAGTAACTATGTTTAGAAAATTCAAACATTTTCATCTTAATTGGGCTAATTTTCTGGATCTCCTTAACACAAATTAAGCTGTGTTTGATGATTTTTTTAATACAAATCATCATACATCACAAATATTCATACATTTTCTTAAAGTGCAAATTTTCTTTCTTTTACTTGAGTAAAAATATGCTGAAGTAGTGCTACTCCTGGGTAAATTTTTGGGATTATAATTGATTTGAATCTAATCGCAAGTCGATTAATAGTTGATTGATTTCCAGGTGATGTTGTGTTTGTGAAGAAACTCGGCTCTCAGCGGATGTCGATGTCTGCAGCCTGAGCGATGCTTCTGGGGTTTGATGCAGAGGCGGAGAAATATGAGCCCCCAGCTTCCTGGCCCGTCGGGTAAGAGGAACATTTCCCTGCAGCCTGGCGATTACTTTGCCGACCCTCCCCTCCCTGTAACTGTTTGTCACGGCCGCGTTAAAGTATT
>NW_006800889.1:25743-41281 GCF_000485575.1 Poecilia formosa | reverse complement strand
AACTTAGAAACTGCAGCTGTCCAGGGACCAGGAGGGTTAAGCCTCTTATGTTTTAATAAGCTCATAATTAAAAGAGGCTGTAAATACTTTGCAGCATGGCAGCGTGTGTCGTTTGTTAAATGTGTCACCAAATCTCCTCTATAATTGTCTGAGAAAATCCAATCTGCCGGTTGAGGGCAGCTCAGGATTTGGGAGTAAAATTCGTGTTTGACGTGTCGCAGCACGTTTCACGCTTTGTTTTAACGCTCTGATGCTTCGTTTGCTAGTTTTTAGAAACAATAAATTAATTTTCTGTTCATCCGGGTGCGACGACGCTCCGATAATCAACCTTTTCTCCTCGTTAGTTCGGTCGGTTCGGCTGCAGTAAAGGTCAGCAGGATTACATCTGAAAACCTTTACAGGTTGTTGGTTCAATTCCACGTCTGCTATAAAAAAATTCCTTCCTCCCTTTACTTTCCTTTTTTTTATTCTGTCTTCATTTTTTCCTTCCTCTGATCATTGAAGAAATGCTGATATCTAAACTTTACTTCATTCTGTAAATATGTCGTTTTAATATTTAACATGTTTCTTAGCTGCAGATTAGTGAGAACGATTTCCTCTGATTGCTTTTCTTCCGTCGTAATGAACCTCCTTTAGTTTCTCCTCTGGGGATCCGAGTTAGCAGGAATCAAATACGTCCTCCCCATTAAACATGTAATGTTAAAACTCTCAGCTTTCCTCACAGTAAATGTGTCCTTGTAAACACTTGAGCAGCCATTTTATTGGAGCAATCATCATTAAGACAGCAGCGTTTAAACATCACATTGCAGCAGATTATGTTGTGGAGCTGCAGTCGCAGTTGTTGGACATTAATAATGAACGCCGGCCCTGGATGGAGTTTCATGTAGGAAAGTGGCTCCAGAGCGCTGATCCTCCGCTCCACGTTTCCCACAAAGCATCATAATTAGCTTCTCTTTGCGTTCAGATAAGCAGCGTTTCTGCTGAAGGTGTGGCGGTGCGTTCCTCCCCACTCAGGCTTTCATCAGGATGCAAGGCGGCTGCTGCCTTTGATGCCCGAGTCCTTCCAAGAACACAGGAAGTGAAATTAGAGTCACTACGCCGCTTTAAAGTCAGAAACGCGGATGAAGGACGCCGCTTACTGGCCAACACTTCATCTCTGAAAGCTGTGTTGTTCTGTTATCAATAATTGAGTTTTCTCTTGCATGAAGAGGATCAACTGTCTTCAACCCCTAAAACAATAAATCTTACCAAGTGTTTTTGTTCAAGTTTCTAGTGGAAATTTCTCAATACACTTGAATTAAGACAAAACTAACTTTCAAGTAACTTTTCAGTAAGATATAGAGGCTTGTTTTAAGTAAATAATTACTTAATATTGGTGAAATAGTTCTAGTTCTACAGACGCCGTCACCTAGCAACCCGAGTCACGCCAAGCCGTCACCTAGCAACCCCACCCAAGCCCAGGCAGTTACTTAGCAACCCAGTTCTAGTTCCACTTGCAGATTATTTCACTTGTAATAAAAACATTTTCCCATCTTTTAATTTATCTGCCAATGAAACTAGTACTTTTTCATCAATAATAAAGAACTATTTACTTAAACCAAGCCTCTATAACCTGGTAAAAAGTTACTTTTAAGTTAGTTTGTCTTATTTCAAGTGTATGAAGATATTCCCACTAGAAACTGGAACAAAATTACTTGATGAGATTCTGTTTTTGCAGTGTTTACGTAACATAAAGGACTGATTTTCAATGCACATGAGAAATGTGATCACATTTTCTAAAATTTTACACCTCTAAGTACCATTTTCAGTAACTATGTTTAGAAAATTCAAACATTTTCATCTTAATTAGGCTAATTTTCTGGATCTCCTTAACACAAATTAAGCTGTGTTAAATGAATTTTTTTTATAAAAATCATCATACATCACAAATATTCATACATTTTCTTAAAGTGCAAATTTTCTTTCTTTTACTTGAGTAAAAATATCCTGAAGTAGTGCTACTCCTGAGTAAATTTTTGGGATTATAATTAATTTGAATCTAATCGCAAGTCAATTAATAGTTGATTGATTTCCAGGTGATGTTGTGTTTGTGAAGAAACTCGGCACTCAGAGGATGTCGATGTCTGCAGCCTGAGCGATGCTTCTGGGGTTTGATGCAGAGACGGAGAAATATGAGCCCCCAGCTTCCTGGCCCGTCGGGTAAGAGGAACATTTCCCTGCAGCCTGGCGATTACTTTGCCGACCCTCCCCTCCCTGTAACTGTTTGTCACGGCCGCGTTAAAGTATTGCCCTGCAGCCGAACGCCGCCGCGGCGAAATGCATCACACGGCAAGTTTGTCAGGTCAGGAAATATGAGGCGGGCGCTTCACGGCGTCAGCAGCACCTTAAACCAACGCCGCCGGCGCGCGGCGAACGACGGCAGCTTGGTCCAAATCAAGTTGTAGGATTTGCATAGAAATTGGTTGGAGATCAGGAGATGCTCCTGTTCCTCTGAGGCCCAATCACATGAAGACACTGAGCGAGAAGTCTGAGGGAATCAGATCTGAGGCAGCGATCTGGAAAACAGGACAGAAACTCTCCCTCCAATGGAATATGTTGTTACTCTAAAACTTTACAATTAGCTCCTCTAAGGTGTCTTTATGTGATTTAAATTCAAAAATACTTTATTTAACCCAAAGGGAAACTAAAAGTCTGTTCACAAATTCGTTGCAGATGGTGATGCTGTGTAGCAGTCAGTCTTGCAGTGAATTTGAGTAGTCCTCTGACTGAAGACTGTTGCTAAATGTCAATTGTGTACAAACTTTTTGCCATGACAGTCAAAATGGAGTTGAAAGCAAAAAATTTCCTACTTTTTTTAGAAACAGTCTTTTAAAAAAGAACTTTTTATGCATTTTTTTATTTTAGCTCTTCAATAATAAACTAAACAATTTCTGTTTCATTAAAATGAACATTAAGAGATTTTTGTAGAAAACTGATGTGTAAATCATTGTAGATATAAAACTTAAAAAGGTTGCCAAGGTGGCAAGCTCTGCTAATCCACCTCATTTGCTTTTGCCACTTTGATTTAATAAATCTCTTCTCTGTCTGGATGACAGAAAAGATGGCTTCTCTTTTTCCAACTCAGGTTTGTTTTTTCAGTTTGAGGGCCTAGAATTACCTAAAAAGTGCTTTTTAAAAAAAAAAAAAGTTCCTCAAGCAAGTGCAGCTAGTTTCTACGAGGATGAAGAGCGGAGTCTGAATTGAAGCCGCTCTGATTATCCGGGTGTCAGAAGCTGCTTTGGAGTCCAGTTTTGTGGAGAAACCTGATAAATGTCAGAGGTTTGGGACCAAAGTGCGGGCAGAGAGGCAACATAAATCAACAAGCTGTATTAGCAGAGGCCGTCTGGTGACAGCTACCACAGCAGGCGTCATAATCTAATGCCAGGCTGTCTTGTGTGGCAAAAGAGCATCTTTCAGTCAAAGTCTCCTGTGAGAAAAGCCGCTCGCATACGTCGGCATGCAGGTAAACAGATGGGAAGTTTTCTCGTCGCTCCGTGAATGTCATGTGCATGATTGGGAATGTCAGCGCAGCTATTTAGCGCTGACGGCTTCAGAAAAGTACTCATCACCTTTACAGCGTGATGTACGAGCACGGAGCAGAAATTATCCCCGCGTCGGAGACGCCTGACAAATGTCTCTGAGGGAGGGGAATCAGCAGGCTGCAGCAACTTGACGGAGCATTATCTGCCAAGGACGGGTTGTTTCCTGCCGTTAGCTGCCGATGTAGAGCATTTGTTTTCCTGGATCTGATGCTGCTTAGACTTGATAATAGGCTATAAAGCACCTTTTTCTGCCTAACAGTATCAGGCGCTCACAAAACGAGCGTCTGCTTTCTTTGTTCGGAGAGACACCATGTTCTGATGAAACATGTCACTTCTCCGTTCGCCAGTTGTTCTCCAGAAGATCTTCTCTCAGATTTAATTGGAAGTGGCTCACGCTTTTTGATTTGTATTCATGAACGAGACGTGCAGCTGTTGCGCGGCTCCTGGCAAGCTGTCGCTGTTGTTGTTCATTCAAAGTTCATGCTAAGTGTGTGACCGGACAACAAGCAGCACATCTGAGGAGAGAAAGCAGCAGAGTTCATCAGCTCTAGTAATAACTAGAGCTGATGAACTCATCAGCCACGTTTGCCGACTTCAAGCTTAGCAGGACTTTATATGTAGTAAAACATAAAGTGGGGTATTCTGACCTTTGAACTTTTCACATTCAGTCCGTCTGTTACAATGTGGCTGAAAACATTTCTGGAGCTGTTCTCATGTAGTCGCAGCCTGAGGTGGTGCTCTGGTCAGATGAACTTGTTTGGCCTGCATGCAGAAGTCCATATTAATACAGTGAAGTATGGTGGTGGCAGCATCATGGTGTGTAGCTCTTATCTAAATCAGAACTTATAAATTGATGTTTAGAGATGTTCTCCTGCAGTCTGACTGAGCTTCTTGGCAAAGAAGAATGAGTTGATGAATTCTAGTGACGTTTAAAGCTGGTGGAGTCAAACTATGACAGATCTGAAGGTTTCTCCATGTTGACTCCAGATTCTGACTCTGCCTCCTGCCACTGATTCCTGCATATGTGCTTGTTGGTGTTCAGTCAAGTAAAGCATTAAAGGGGGAAAATATCCCAGGTTTTTGACTTCTCTCCATCATTTTAATTACCTGCAAATCAGGATTTATGTGACTGGGTAAAACCCTGCGGAGCTGCCACTTAAGTGTTTCCTGGAGTGCATAATCCAGCTCATGTCTGACAGAAGACAAAAGCTCTGTCCTCGCACAGACTCAATGTTCTCTCTTATTATTTATGCACCTGCCTTTTGGATTTCAGAAGGCTTTTACTGCGGGTAGAGAGTAAAAGCTGGACAGGTTTTCAGCTTTAATGGCCTATATAAAAGGAAGTGAGGAGTGGGGGGTGTTTTACAGTCGCTTGGAATGGAGAATGCAAGTCGGGCTTTGTGTGGACCTTTAAATTTTACTGCATATGAGGAGGAGTCTTTGGGTGAATCCCCTGCAGAATCCTCTGCAAACGAGCCGGCATCTATTGACATTAGAGACGCCGCCGCTCACGCCGCTCCCTCCGGCACCGTTCGCCGTTTGTCTCCGTGACCCAGAACTTCCTCCTGACAAAGCGCTACCTCATTTCAATGCTAATGCGCCGTTATGGGTGTTTTCTAAAGCGTTGCTGCTGTTTATAATGATTCAGCTTACCTCTGAGGCGCCGGTTAATCCCGCAGATCCCCGAGGAGCCGCCGTGCACCGAGAGGTCACGCAGATAGTGTTTAAATAGAGTCCCGCGTTATCCCGACGGGACGAACGCGCCGCCTGTAAACAGCTGACAGGTTCATGAATTTCCCTGCCAGGTTGGGATTAACTAAAAATGCAGCTGCTCTGATTGTTGCGTCTTTATGAACCCTTGACCTCGAGGTGCACATTCAGATATGACCTTTTCTAGAAGGAAAAACACAAACCAAGAAGGAGAAACAATCTCAAAGAACCTTCAGGTGTTTGTTTCACCTGCAAAACAAAGGAGCAGAACGGAGCATCGGCTGGAACATTTATGGTTCTTGCGTGCACCATCCACTTTTTTCACTTCCAGTATCGATAGTAATATCTGAGGTTTAGTATCGGCCGATTCCGATCTGATACTGAGACTTAAAACTGTTTTTCAACAAAATATTATCACTTAATCTGATAATTCTGCACCAGTACAACTCACTTATAGCTTCACAAGTTTGGTCAAACATGTAAAAACAACTTTAATCTGTTCAGGCAGTGCAATTAGGAGTATAATAGTCAATCTAAAACAAACAATAAAGAAACTGAAACAGTAGATTCACCATTTTGCTCAAATATGTAAAAATAAACCACAACAAACCAGGGCTGCAATGAATCCTCCAATGACTCGAGTTCCTCGATTATTAAAAATCAATGAGGAAAATTTTTCTACCTCAAAGCTTCGTTAAGTTATATTTTATTAATTAGCTCTCTGTGTTCCGGTTGGGTGATTATTTGCATTGCGCAATGCTCCTACTTCAGCCTCTGAGTTGTTGACGAAAGCTAACTGTTAGCAGCATAACGTCCAATTTTTAAGTTCGATCCGTGGGGATTTTTTTGATTCGTGATAATGTCAGGATTTTTGTAGTTTTTCGGGGGACCAATAAGCTTCCTTAAAATGACGGGAGCCTTTCTCCTCCCGGAGCTGCTGCCTGGTGGCCATTATTCAGAGTGAACGGCGGTGAAGAGCGCAGCGGGTGTATCTACACAGGTGAGCGGACAAACTCAACACAGCAAGCGGCTGTTCTGTAGTCGATGCTCAAAGCAAGTGTAGCTTTATGGAAAATAAATTTCATATATCATCCCGGTCCCAACAAATGGGTGACGGAGCGCATCGTGGCGCAAAGTGAAGATTTTCAAACATTAATCTGCCTTCTCATGTAATGTAGTTTGAGTTTTGATGCTTAGGTTCATCTGCTGCATCTCTTCTTCTCTGACTTTCTAGTTCTACTTTACACGTCTCTATTATTTCACTACACAATGCGCTGCTGCGGTACAAAGACTGGACAGAAAATGAGAGAAAAAGTTGCTGAATACCTTCAGAAGACCTGGAGAGCTATTGATCAAATCTAATGTAGAATACAATAAAATCTGCTGCTGTTAGAAGGAAAGTTGAGTGCTTTAAAACTTCTGTAAAGTAAAATAAAACCACTTAGAGGAGTACGGCAGTCAAACCAGAGTGCTGTCATTATGTAATTTATCAGAAAAAGGAAAAAAATATTTATGGTTTTATGGATCTTTATTTTTCCTAGTTTTGTAAGAAATTAATTAATGTGAGCTAAAAGGTTTATGGCTCATTGATTATAATAATTACTTATGTTTGGGAAATTAATAACAAGAGATGGTTCGTTTTAATTTAAACTAATACAGTGTCTGGTAAAAAGTCAAAATGATGATGTCATTGCTTTTTAAGCGCCTGATTGGTTCATTCAAAACATCTGAATTAATTGGAGGCAGATTTGTTCCAATATTTACGTGCAACTATAACAAACTTATCAGAAGTCCTTGTTAAGATGCTGCTGTACTAAAATCCAAATTTTTTGAACCAAGCTTGATATTTTAAAAGGGCAGTATTATTTAAAATTTACTTTTTGTTAAAATATTATCCTTCATCAAAAACACACTTTGATTCTTTCATGCATGTTTGAGAAATTATTTAATCTCCACGGCGACCATTCAGCTGTCCTAAACGCCTTGGTGGATGTAGCCCCGCCTCCAAGATGCAGCTCCTCCCACACTCTGCTCCTTCAGACTAGCCAGCTGCAATTAGCAAACATTTAGTGGATCTGCTGAGCTACTTCTCAGTTCAACGTTGGTAAAAACTGTTGAAGGGTTAATAGAGGAACCATGTTGTGATGACTTCCTGAAGGCGGAGTTTCAGAAGGAGCAGGAGTTTTTAAAGAGACAGAGACCCAAAAGCAAGATGTCAAATTACTAAGTCGGATTATTGAAGTCATATTTGATATATATTGCTTTTTTATTACAACTTTTGGTAACATTGTGTTCATGTAAAATACATAATACTGCTCCTTTAAAGGTGATTAAACCAAAAACTGAGGAAATTAGAAAAAAGCAATAATGTTCCTAAGTGACCTAAAGGAGGAAAAGTTTAATCTGATTCATTTCAACCTGAGAAAAAAAACTATTTCTGTCTTTTTTCAACCTCCTAAAGTGTTTAGTTTAAGCTGCTGTTCCATAATTGAAAGCAACCTGCCGTAACTCTGCGTTTCTCTCTGCTTGATGTATTTCTAGGTGTTCTTTGTACTACAAATGCATCATTGTTCATCTGGCAACTTAATTACAAGCTCTAGACTAGATAATAGTTTCTCTTCAGATTTTCAGCCGGTGTGAATCTACACTGATGGTTTCAGATCAAAGCCGAGCCGATCGTGACTTATCGCATCTCAAGCAGCCATTAAACTCAAATTATTACCAAAAGAAGCACATAATCTGGTTTCTGCTGCTAAACCCTGAAGCTGCAGATGGTGAAAGGTGAAGCTGAGGTGAAGGCTGCTCTGTTTCTGTCTNAGAGAGTAAAAGCTGGACAGGTTTTCAACTTTAATGGCCTATATAAAAGGAAGTGAGGAGTGGGGGGTGTTTTACAGTCGCTTGGAATGGAGAATGCAAGTCGGGCTTTGTGTGGACCTTTAAATTTTACTGCATATGAGGAGGAGTCTTTGGGTGAATCCCCTGCAGAATCCTCTGCAAACGAGCCGGCATCTATTGACATTAGAGACGCCGCCGCTCACGCCGCTCCCTCCGGCACCGTTCGCCGTTTGTCTCCGTGACCCAGAACTTCCTCCTGACAAAGCGCTACCTCATTTCAATGCTAATGCGCCGTTATGGGTGTTTTCTAAAGCGTTGCTGCTGTTTATAATGATTCAGCTTACCTCTGAGGCGCCAGTTAATCCCGCAGATCCCCGAGGAGCCGCCGTGCACCGAGAGGTCACGCAGATAGTGTTTAAATAGAGTCCCACGTTATCCCGACGGGACAAACGCGCCGCCTGTAAACAGCTGACAGGTTCATGAATTTCCCTGCCAGGTTGGGATTAACTAAAAATGCAGCTGCTCTGATTGTTGTGTCTTTATGAACCCTTGACCTCGAGGTGCACATTCAGATATGACCTTTTCTAGAAGGAAAAACACAAACCAAGAAGGAGAAACAATCTCAAAGAACCTTCAGGTGTTTGTTTCACCTGCAAAACAAAGGAGCAGAACGGAGCATCGGCTGGAACATTTATGGTTCTTGCGTGCACCATCCACTTTTTTCACTTCCAGTATCGATAGAAATATCTGAGGTTTAGTATCGGCCGATACCGATCTGATACTGAGATTTAAAACTGTTTTTCAACAAAATATTATCACTTAATCTGATAACTCTGCACCAGTACAACTCACTTATAGCTTCACAAGTTTGGTCAAACATGTAAAAACAGCTTTAATCTGTTCAGGCAGTGCAATTAGGAGTATAATAGTCAATCTAAAACAAACAATAAAGAAACTGAAACAGTAGATTCACCATTTTGCTCAAATATGTAAAAATAAACCACAACAAACCAGGGCTGCAATGAATCCTCCAATGACTCGAGTTCCTCGATTATTAAAAATCAATGAGGAAAATTTTTCTACCTCAAAGCTTCGTTAAGTTATATTTTATTAATTAGCTCTCTGTGTTCCGGTTGGGTGATTATTTGCATTGCGCAATGCTCCTACTTCAGCCTCTGAGTTGTTGACGAAAGCTAACTGTTAGCAGCATAACGTCCAATTTTTAAGTTCGATCCGTGGGGATTTTTTTGATTCGTGATAATGTCAGGATTTTTGTAGTTTTTCGGAGGACCAATAAGCTTCCTTAAAATGACGGGAGCCTTTCTCCTCCCGGAGCTGCTGCCTGGTGGCCATTATTCAGAGCTAACAGCGGTGAAGAGCGCGGCGGGTGTATCTACACAGGTGAGCGGACAAACTCAACACAGCAAGCGGCTGTTCTGTAGTCGATGCTCAAAGCAAGTGTAGCTTTATGGAAAATAAATTTCATATATCATCCCGGTCCCAACAAATGGGTGACGGAGCGCATCGTGGCGCAAAGTGAAGATTTTCAAACATTAATCTGCCTTCTCATGTAATGTAGTTTGAGTTTTGATGCTTAAGTTCATGTGTTGCATCTCTTCTTCTCTGACTTTCTAGTTCTACTTTACACGTCTCTATTATTTCACTACACAATGCGCTGCTGTGGTACAAACTCTGGACAGAAAATGAGAGAAAAAGTTGCTGAATACCTTCAGAAGACCTGGAGAGCTATTGATCAAATCTAATGTAGAATACAATAAAATCTGCTGCCGTTAGAAGGAAAGTTGAGTGCTTTAAAACTTCTGTAAAGTAAAATAAAACCACTTAGAGGAGTACGGCAGTCAAACCAGAGTGCTGTCATTATGTAATTTATCAGAAAAAGGAAAAATCTGCCACAGATTAAAAAAAAAAAAATCATCATTATTAAGTTTTATGGATCTTTATTTTTCCTAGTTTCATAAAAAATTAATTAATGTGAGCTAAAAGGTTTATGGCTTATTGATTATAATAATTAGTTATGTTTGGGAAATTAATAACAAGAGATGGTTAGTTTTAATTTAAACTAATATAGTGTCTGGTAAATGATGATGTCATTGCTTTTTAAGCGCCTGATTGGTTAATTCAAAACATCTGAATTAATTGGAGGCAGATTTGTTCCAATATTTACGTGCAACTATAACAAACTTATCAGAAGTCCTTGTTAAGATGCTGCTGTACTAAAATCCAAATTTTTTAAACCAAGCTTGATATTTTAAAATGGTAGTATTATTTAAAATTTACTTTTTGTTAAAATATTATCCTTCATCAAAAACACACCTTGATTCTTTCATGCATGTTTGAGAAATTATTTAATCTCCACGGCGACCATTCAGCTGTCCTAAACGCCTTGGTGGATGTAGCCCCGCCTCCGAGATGCAGCTCCTCCCACACTCTGCTCCTTCAGACTAGCCAGATGCAATTAGCAAACATTTAGTGGATCTGCTGAGCTACTTCTCAGTTCAACGTTGGTAAAAACTGTTGAAGGGTTAATAGAGGAACCATGTTGTGATGACTTCCTGAAGGCGGAGTTTCAGAAGGAGCAGGAGTTTTTAAAGAGACAGAGACCCAAAAGCAAGATGTCAAATTACTAAGTCGGATTATTGAAGTCATATTTGATATATATTGCTTTTTTATTACAACTTTTGGTAACATTGTGTTCATGTAAAATACATAATACTGCTCCTTTAAAGGTGATTAAACCAAAAACTGAGGAAATTAGAAAAAAGCAATAATGTTCCTAAGTGACCTAAAGGAGGAAAAGTTTAATCTGATTCATTTCAACCTGAGAAAAAAAACTATTTCTGTCTTTTTTCAACCTCCTAAAGTGTTTAGTTTAAGCTGCTGTTCCATAATTGAAAGCAACCTGCCGTAACTCTGCGTTTCTCTCTGCTTGATGTATTTCTAGGTGTTCTTTGTACTACAAATGCATCATTGTTCATCTGGCAACTTAATTACAAGCTCTAGACTAGATAATAGTTTCTCTTCAGATTTTCAGCCGGTGTGAATCTACACTGATGGTTTCAGATCAAAGCCGAGCCGATCGTGACTTATCACATCTCAAGCAGCCATTAAACTCAAATTATTACTAAAAGAAGCACATAATCTGGTTTCTGCTGCTAAACCCTGAAGCTGCAGATGGTGAAAGGTGAAGCTGAGGTGAAGGCTGCTCTGTTTCTGTCTGTCGTCCCAGAGACACGAAGGTTTCCCCTCTTCCTCCTCTTCCTCAAACATCGCTACAACCGAAGGGGAAACGCAGCAGGAGGTGAGAGGAATATCAACAGTACGAGGGATGAAAGAGTATTTGTGTCCTTTTTGCCTGCAGATGGCATTGAGGAACTAGGAACTCTTTCAAGACGTTTTAGTGACTCACGGTTTTTCAGGAAGTTTTTTTGCTCAATTTTTCTCCGAGATAATTAGCAGCAAACAGCTGTCTCGATTTGGTGATTCGCAGTTTTTCACTCCAAATTCTGGGTTGTTTTTTATTCGGAGGGAGAGCTGCAAATATTTTTATCCACAGGAAATTGCTGATAAATATTTGGAAAGTAAAATTAGAGAAGAAAATCAGAGCGAAGCTGCAGCTTCTCCTCTCTGGATGGAGCTACAGTGACATCTGCTGGCCATAAAGGAAACTGCATCAATAATCTTCATGGACAAGTGAAAAAATTAACTTTTCCTGAGTTCCTGCTGTCAGATATAGTAAAATATGACTTAAAGTCCAAGTGTATTAATATGATTTTGTTCAATTGTTTTATAAAGTGAATTGGTGCTATATAAATAAACTGAACACTGAACTTTATAGGAAATTATTTTCAGCCTCCTAAGCGGTAAGTATGCAAACCAACTCTGAAGAAGCTGCAGGATTTTTTGTTTCATATTGTTATGATTTAGAAATGACACTAGATCTTTTTTTCTCTATATTGTTGCTGCAACAAGCATGAAAACATGCAGGTCTGGCTAAAATATCTGAGCATTATGACAGCTAATTTATAAACAGTTTCTGGTTTTCGCTCAAAATCTTCTGGAGATTTTCTAAATCAACAAAAGGAATGACTTTATGAGAGGAATTTAAATTCCAGTCTGAAATTTCTCAGCAGAATAAATCAGACAAAAACTTTTAGTGGATTAATGTTTTTAAACTTTCAACAAGTGGAACTGCATGTCCTGTGTTGAGCAAGGTGAAGGATCCGGGATGCTGTGGGCTTGTTTTTGTTTCAGAGGTCCAGAGAACCAGGTGAGGTTTTATAATATTAATGTGAAAATATGTTTTTATTGGCTCTTTGAAGATAGTAATGAGGTAAAATGTCACAATATCAACTCAGATTTGATTTAAAATGTTTCAGTGTTAAATTAATCCACAGCAAAAACAACTAAGCATGTAGGTGAACCAGGGTTTGATATAATTTAAAACAATCTGGTTGTAATTAAGTAAATTTGGTAACTTTATTTGAAGGAATGTGGATAAAAATCACAAAGGATTCTTTATAAATGTTGTCATGAAATGTCATTTTGTAAACATGACATTAAAAGTGTCAACTTTTTATACAAAGTTGACACTTTTAATGCTACTTACGTGTTTCATTAAAAGTGCAACACTTTTGTGAAATATTCAACAAATACTATAAAACTGCACTTAGATCAAATATAACTCGGATTAAATTAATGAATGAAGTATAAAATCACTATTCCTGGATGTAGAAAATGTTCCTGTAAGGATGCAGTTGTGACCTCTGACCACAAGGGGCGCTGGCGGTCGCGCTGTTTCTCTTCTGTCTTGGAATAGAAGCAGCGAACATGATGCCGTGTGCAGTGCGCATGCTCACTGAGCATTGTTGTTGGAGCCAGCTGGTGGTTGTCAGTCTGACTGAAAGTGGAGAAAAATATCAAGTGAAACGGAGCAAAAGCCGAACGGATTGAAACATTTTAGAGAAGCGACAGTAGGAGTCGCTGTTGTCGCTTTATAACTGATAGTGGCGCTGAATTTGATTTAAAATGTTTCAGTGTTAAATTAATCCACAGCAAAAACAACTAAGCAGGTGAACCAGGGTTTGATATAATTTAAAACAATCTGGTTGCACTTAAGTAAATTTGGTAACTTTATTTGAAGGAATGTGGATAAAAATCAAAGGATTCTTTATAAATGTTGTCATGAAATGTCATTTTGTAAACATGACATTAAAAATGTCAACTTTTTATACAAAGTTGACACTTTTAATCGACTTTTTATGTAACGTTTTAGTGTAACTGCATTAAAATGTCATTATGTACTAAAGAAAATACAAAGTTTACACTTTTAATGCTACTTACGTGTTTCATTAAAAGTGCAACACTTTTGTGAAATATTCAACAAATACTATAAAACTGCACTTAGATCAAATATAACTCGGGTTAAATTAATGAATGAAGTATAAAATCACTATTCCTGGATGTAGAAAATGTTCCTGTAAGGCTGCAGTTGTGACCTCTGACCACAAGGGGCGCTGGCGGTCGCGCTGTTTCTCTTCTGTCTTGGAATAGAAGCAGCGAACATGATGCCGTGTACAGTGCGCATGCTCACTGAGCATTGTTGTTGGAGTCAGCTGGTGGTTGTCAGTCTGACTGAAAGTGGAGAAAAATATCAAGTGAAACGGAGCAAAAGCCGAACGGATTGAAACATTTTACAGAAGCGACAGAAGGTGTCGCTGTTGTCGCTTTATAACTGATAGTGGCGCTGAATTAGATTTCAAATAAGAGCGAGCTGATCGTTTCTCCGCAGGTGGAGCGCTCGGATGGAGGCAGAGCCGGAGGACCAGGAGGAGGAAGAGGCGGCTGCTGCCATGCTGTGGTCCATCCAGGAGGCTCTGGAGAGGCAGACCCAGCAGATCGGAGCGTCGGCCTGCGGGGCCACAGCGGTGGTGGACGTCCTGAAGGCCCTCGGAGTGGATGTTTCGCCGGAAGAAGCTGACCGCTGCGTCCAGACCCGCCTGAGGAGGAACGAGTCTCCGCTGGCAGACTACCTGCTGTCCCGCAGCGAAGCTGGTGAGCTGCGGCCGTGTTTATATTATGGGATGTTGGTGCGTGAAGAAAAGTTTCCCAACATGTTTGACAGCGAAATAGGGCGCTGTTCATTTATATTGAGACTAGAGCTGACAGCAGTGACGCATATAGGGGCGCTGGGCTACAGGGGGCGCCAAAGTAAAGAGAAAATCTATTTCTTGTCATGATTTTCTGTATGTAAAAGATGTTAATTGTGTTAGAGTACAAAGAGTTCAATCTAAATCTGCAGGTTATATTTGGTAAAGAATTTTAAGGGATCTGGATTAATAAAATGTAAGATTTGTTTCATATGACATCCAATTTCTCGTCGTAAAAAGAAATTACAAATGACAGAAGATATTTATCTGCAAGTTGTACAATGAAGTGTTAGAGTCAGGCTACAAGAAATTTTTAATTTTTTTTTCTAAAAGTCGTGATATTAGAAAAATAAAACATTTTACTAGATAAATATCTTAAATTTACAAGTAAAAGTCGTTTTTATGAGAAAAAAGCTTCTAGTTATTAACATCTTATGTGATCAGTTCTGTCTGTCGTTAAAACAAACTAAATAAATTTTTAGAGTTCTTGTAATGATGATAATATGATGGTGATGGGTTAAAAAACTATCTGTAAAACTTATAGCAATGTAAAACTTCACATTTAAACTTTTTAAGTTTTATGTTGAAATTCTCCTGAAATTACAAGTTAATTCTTGTAATAGAAAAAAACTCACAGCTTGACCCAAATATTTCATTGTAAATCTGAATTCAAAGTCAAAACAAGATGGCCGCCCTGACATCACTCTGAATTTTGTAAACACCAGGAGGGAATGAATTAAAAATAATCTAGATTTTCCATGAGACAAAATAAAAAATCTGGATAAAATCTCTAGTGTGAATCCTTTTTCCTGTTGCCGTTAGCGACCGGTGATGTTTACCTTCGTCCAGGTGCGACTCACGTTCAGCTGATCCGAGGCGCTCAGGAGGCCAGCGGCGGGAAGGCCGTCGGCCGCTTCTTCCACCTTTATCCCCGGCGGCGCGTCAGGCTGGTCCCGTGGCTCGCACGCTGGATCAGGAAGGGCGCCGTTCCCGTGGCGACCATGAACATGCAGCTGGCCGTGCCCGACGGCGAGGAGGTGCCCGACGCTTGGCACCATCAGCTCATATTTGGAGTCGCACCCAGAGCCGTTTTTATGACCAACCCTTTGGATGTAGGTGTGTGAGCCAGAAGATTTGTTGTTTATTTGACCAACCTGTTGGTTTCTCATTGGTTATTTTACTCCTAATTGCACTGAGTGAACAAATTAAAGTTGTTTTTACACGTTGGTGTGTTTAAGTGAGCTG
>NW_006800889.1:17798-24010 GCF_000485575.1 Poecilia formosa | reverse complement strand
GTTTTTCTGACAAAAATGTCATGTTTAGTTTCTTCTGTATGTTTTGTTCTTAGTATAATTTAAGGTTGATTTTATATTTGGGAAAAGTGCTTTAGAGTTTCAAGAGAAACTTTATCTACTTACTTATATTCATGTAAATGTGTCAAAATTAACCACAAGGCTTCACAAAGTTGTTAAAGAGTTAAATGACTTTAATTTTCTTGTATTATGATCATTTAAGCTTAATTATTACCTCATGAAATGTTAATGGTAATTTATTGCAAATTGTAAAAAAAAAAAAAGATATTAAACTGTTATGGCCACTCTTGCATCACAAAAGGTCCAGAAAACAAAAATGCCAGAGTAGTCCCTCTGGAGGAAGTTTTCGACTCACTCAGAAACAATAAAAATCACTCGCGGAGACTTCTCCTGTTTCAAAGGAGTTTCTTTTACTTATAAAAGTAACAAAAAATAATCTCCGAGTTGACTTCAGATAAAACGTTAACTTGTGGTACAAAAACCTTTTCACTCCTTCACCAAACAATCAGATCAGCCCCAGCAGCTGCTTCTGCCTGTTAATCACTGCAGGAGGCTGACAAGGAGCAAAACAAATAAATACATATACAACAATAGATCTACCATTCGCATGGCTTTAAATCTGTGGAAATTAATAATTTAGCAAAAATGAATTAATCTAATACTTAATAGGCTCCAACAGTTTGCAATCTCAAGTCCTCACACTAAGGTTTAGTGACATTAAAACATGAAATCACAAATTTTATTGCAACTTTAATTCAGTATATATCCATATAAATCACTTTTCAACACATATGCCAGGTTCTAAAACTGTTTCATGCTGCAAAACTCCTCCACCTGACATCCTGTTTCTGATTAATGACCGGATGAATTTACTATCCATAAACAGTGAAGGAGTTTCTCTGCTATGAGGTTCAGTTTCAGTAAAAGCTCCACCACACACTGTGTGTAAAAATGATTTCAGATATTCACCAGCTAATCAATAAAATGCTAATAGTGAGAATTTTAGACATTACAGAATTTTCTCTATTTTTTCATACAATTTTAACTCATGTCCAACGTGGAACCTTTACATTTTCAGTACAAAGTTTCACGTTTAAGCTGACGGCATTTAATTTGCTCCTTCTGGTCAGTTAACTCAGACTGGAGAACTTGTTGACTCTAAATTATCCTGACTATTTTCTTGTCCTTTTAAATGTTTATTCACTCACCTGTCTGAAGGTGTCAGTGAGGTTGAAGGATGATTTGGGGTTCAATCATCAGAATGTTATAAAACTAAATGTTGATGAGCCAAAGGACACAAGATGACTGACCTCCTCTTCTGTTTGACATGAGCCTCACATGAGTTTTATATGATCCCAACAGAAGTTTGTGTTTCAAAGTTCACAGCTGATCTACATGTGATGTACAATAGTTTCTTTCTTTTTGTAAGCTCCTTACCACAGGCGAGGGAGGTTTATTTGTCTGGCAACTTACCAAATCCAGGTCATTTCAAGTGACTTACATGNGCTGCCACTTAAGTGTTTCCTGGAGTGCATAATCCAGCTCATGTCTGACAGAAGACAAAAGCTCTGTCCTCGCACAGACTCAATGTTCTCTCTTATTATTTATGCACCTGCCTTTTGGATTTCAGAAGGCTTTTACTGCGGGTAGAGAGTAAAAGCTGGACAGGTTTTCAACTTTAATGGCCTATATAAAAGGAAGTGAGGAGTGGGGGGTGTTTTACAGTCGCTTGGAATGGAGAATGCAAGTCGGGCTTTGTGTGGACCTTTAAATTTTACTGCATATGAGGAGGAGTCTTTGGGTGAATCCCCTGCAGAATCCTCTGCAAACGAGCCGGCATCTATTGACATTAGAGACGCCGCCGCTCACGCCGCTCCCTCCGGCACCGTTCGCCGTTTGTCTCCGTGACCCAGAACTTCCTCCTGACAAAGCGCTACCTCATTTCAATGCTAATGCGCCGTTATGGGTGTTTTCTAAAGCGTTGCTGCTGTTTATAATGATTCAGCTTACCTCTGAGGCGCCGGTTAATCCCGCAGATCCCCGAGGAGCCGCCGTGCACCGAGAGGTCACGCAGATAGTGTTTAAATAGAGTCCCGCGTTATCCCGACGGGACGAACGCGCCGCCTGTAAACAGCTGACAGGTTCATGAATTTCCCTGCCAGGTTGGGATTAACTAAAAATGCAGCTGCTCTGATTGTTGCGTCTTTATGAACCCTTGACCTCGAGGTGCACATTCAGATATGACCTTTTCTAGAAGGAAAAACACAAACCAAGAAGGAGAAACAATCTCAAAGAACCTTCAGGTGTTTGTTTCACCTGCAAAACAAAGGAGCAGAACGGAGCATCGGCTGGAACATTTATGGTTCTTGCGTGCACCATCCACTTTTTTCACTTCCAGTATCGATAGTAATATCTGAGGTTTAGTATCGGCCGATTCCGATCTGATACTGAGACTTAAAACTGTTTTTCAACAAAATATTATCACTTAATCTGATAATTCTGCACCAGTACAACTCACTTATAGCTTCACAAGTTTGGTCAAACATGTAAAAACAACTTTAATCTGTTCAGGCAGTGCAATTAGGAGTATAATAGTCAATCTAAAACAAACAATAAAGAAACTGAAACAGTAGATTCACCATTTTGCTCAAATATGTAGAAATAAACCACAACAAACCAGGGCTGCAATGATTCCTCCAATGACTCGAGTTCCTCGATTATTAAAAATCATTGAGGAAAATTTATCTACCTCGAAGCTTCGTTAAGTTATATTTTATTAATTAGCTCACTGTGTTCCGGCCGGGTGATTATTTGCATTGCGCAACGCTCCTACTTCAGCCTCTGAGTTGCTGACGAAAGCTAACTGTTAGCAGCATACCGTCCAATTTTTAAGTTCAATCCGTGGGGATTTTTTTGATTGATGAAAATGTCAGGATTTTTGTAGTTTTTCGGGGGACCAATAAGCTTCCTTAAAATGACGGGAGCCTTTCTCCTCCCGGAGCTGCTGCCTGGTGGCCATTATTCAGAGTTAACGGCGGTGAAGAGCGCGGCGGGTGTATCTACACAGGTGAGCGGACAAACTCAACACAGCAAGCGGCTGTTCTGTAGTCGATGCTCAAAGCAAGTGTAGCTTTATGGAAAATAAATTTCATATATCATCCCGGTCCCAACAAATGGGTGACGGAGCGCATCGTGGCGCAAAGTGAAGATTTTCAAACATTAATCTGCCTTCTCATGTAATGTAGTTTGAGTTTTGATGCTTAGGTTCATCTGCTGCATCTCTTCTTCTCTGACTTTCTAGTTCTACTTTACACGTCTCTATTATTTCACTACACAATGCGCTGCTGCGGTACAAAGACTGGACAGAAAATGAGAGAAAAAGCAGCTGAATACCTTCAGAAAACCTGGAGAGCTATTGATCAAATCTAATATAGAATACAATAAAATCTGCTGCTGTTAGAAGGAAAGTTGAGTGCTTTAAAACTTCTGTAAAGTAAAATAAAACCACTTAGAGGAGTACGGCAGTCAAACCAGAGTGCTGTCATTATGTAATTTATCAGAAAAAGGAAAAAAATATTTATGGTTTTATGGATCTTTATTTTTCCTAGTTTTGTAAGAAATTAATTAATGTGAGCTAAAAGGTTTATGGCTCATTGATTATAATAATTACATATGTTTGGGAAATTAATAACAAGAGATGGTTCGTTTTAATTTAAACTAATACAGTGTCTGGTAAAAAGTCAAAATGATGATGTCATTGCTTTTTAAGCGTCTGATTGGTTCATTCAAAACATCTGAATTAATTGGAGGCAGATTTGTTCCAATATTTACGTGCAACTATAACAAACTTATCAGAAGTCCTTGTTAAGATGCTGCTGTACTAAAATCCAAATTTTTTGAACCAAGCTTGATATTTTAAAAGGGCAGTATTATTTAAAATTGACTTTTTGTTAAAATATTATCCTTCATCAAAAACACACTTTGATTCTTTCATGCATGTTTGAGAAATTATTTAATCTCCACGGCGACCATTCAGCTGTCCTAAACGCCTTGGTGGATGTAGCCCCGCCTCCAAGATGCAGCTCCTCCCACACTCTGCTCCTTCAGACTAGCCAGCTGCAATTAGCAAACATTTAGTGGATCTGCTGAGCTACTTCTCAGTTCAACGTTGGCAAAAACTGTTGAAGGGTTAATAGAGGAACCATGTTGTGATGACTTCCTGAAGGCGGAGTTTCAGAAGGAGCAGGAGTTTTTAAAGAGACAGAGACCCAAAAGCAAGATGTCAAATTACTAAATCCAATTATTGAAGTCATATTTGATATATATTGCTTTTTTATTACAACTTTTGGTAACATTGTGTTCCTGTAAAATACATAATACTGCTCCTTTAAATGTAATTAAACCAAAAACTGAGGAAATTAGAAAAAAGCAATAATGTTCCTAAGTGACCTAAAGGAGGAAAAGTTTAATCTGATTTTTTTGAACCTGAGAAAAAAACTATTTCTGTCTTTCTTCAACCTCCTAAAGTGTTTAGTTTAAGCTGCTGTTCCATAATTGAAAGCAACCTGCCGTAACTCTGCGTTTCTGTCTGCTTGATGTATTTCTAGGTGTTCTTTGACTCAGGCAGTTCTTTGTACTACAAATGCATCATTGTTCATCTGGCAACTTAATTACAAGCTCTAGACTAGATAATAGTTTCTCTTCAGATTTTCAGCCGGTGTGAATCTACACTGATGGTTTCAGATCAAAGCCGAGCCGATCGTGACTTATCGCATCTCAAGCAGCCATTAAACTCAAATTATTACCAAAAGAAGCACATAATCTGGTTTCTGCTGCTAAACCCTGAAGCTGCAGATGGTGAAAGGTGAAGCTGAGGTGAAGGCTGCTCTGTTTCTGTCTCTCGTCCCAGAGACACGAAGGTTTCCCCTCTTCCTCCTCTTCCTCAAACATCGCTGCAACCGAAGGGGAAACGCAGCAGGAGGTGAGAGGAATATCAACAGTACGAGGGATGAAAGAGTATTTGTGTCCTGTTTGCCAGCAGATGGCATCGAGGAACTTGGAACTCGTTCAGGAAGTTTTAGTGACTCACGGTTTTTCAGGAAGTTTTTTTGCACAATTTTCCTCCGAGATAATTAGCAGCAAATAGCTGTCTCGATTTGGTGATTCACAGTTTTTCACTCCAAATTCTGGGTTGTTTTTTATTCAGAGGGAGAGCTGCAAATATTTTTATCCACAGGAAATTGCTGATAAATATTTGGAAAGTAAAATTAGAGAAGAAAATCAGAGCGAAGCTGCAGCTTCTCCTCTCTGGATGGAGCTACAGTGACATCTGCTGGCCATAAAGGAAACTGCATCAATAATCTTCATGGACAAGTGAAAAAATTAACTTTTCCTGAGTTCCTGCTGTCAGATATAGTAAAATATGACTTAAAGTCCAAGTGTATTAATATGATTTTGTTCAATTGTTTTATAAAGTGAATTGGTGCTATATAAATAAACTGAACACTGAACTTTATAGGAAATTATTTTCAGCCTCCTAAGCGGTAAGTATGCAAACCAACTCTGAAGAAGCTGCAGGATTTTTTGTTTCATATTGTTATGATTTAGAAATGACACTAGATCTTTTTTTCTCTATATTGTTGCTGCAACAAGCATGAAAACATGCAGGTCTGGCTAAAATATCTGAGCATTATGACAGCTAATTTATAAACAGTTTCTGGTTTTCGCTCAAAATCTTCTGGAGATTTTCTAAATCAACAAAAGGAATGACTTTATGAGAGGAATTTAAATTCCAGTCTGAAATTTCTCAGCAGAATAAATCAGACAAAAACTTTTAGTGGATTAATGTTTTTAAACTTTCAACAAGTGGAACTGCATGTCCTGTGTTGAGCAAGGTGAAGGATCCGGGATGCTGTGGGCTTGTTTTTGTTTCAGAGGTCCAGAGAACCAGGTGAGGTTTTATAATATTAATGTGAAAATATGTTTTTATTGGCTCTTTGAAGATAGTAATGAGGTAAAATGTCACAATATCAACTCAGATTTGATTTAAAATGTTTCAGTGTTAAATTAATCCACAGCAAAAACAACTAAGCATGTAGGTGAACCAGGGTTTGATATAATTTAAAACAATCTGGTTGCAATTAAGTAAATTTGGTAACTTTATTTGAAGGAATGTGGATAAAAATCAAAGGATT
>NW_006800889.1:13002-16798 GCF_000485575.1 Poecilia formosa | reverse complement strand
GTTCTTTGTACTACAAATGCATCATTGTTCATCTGGCAACTTAATTACAAGCTCTAGACTAGATAATAGTTTCTCTTCAGATTTTCAGCCGGTGTGAATCTACACTGATGGTTTCAGATCAAAGCCGAGCCGATCGTGACTTATCACATCTCAAGCAGCCATTAAACTCAAATTATTACTAAAAGAAGCACATAATCTGGTTTCTGCTGCTAAACCCTGAAGCTGCAGATGGTGAAAGGTGAAGCTGAGGTGAAGGCTGCTCTGTTTCTGTCTGTCGTCCCAGAGACACGAAGGTTTCCCCTCTTCCTCCTCTTCCTCAAACATCGCTGCAACCGAAGGGGAAACGCAGCAGGAGGTGAGAGGAATATCAACAGTACGAGGGATGAAAGAGTATTTGTGTCCTTTTTGCCAGCAGATGGCATTGAGGAACTAGGAACTCTTTCAAGACGTTTTAGTGACTCACGGTTTTTCAGGAAGTTTTTTTGCTCAATTTTTCTCCGAGATAATTAGCAGCAAACAGCTGTCTCGATTTGGTGATTCACAGTTTTTCACTCCAAATTCTGGGTTGTTTTTTATTCGGAGGGAGAGCTGCAAATATTTTTATCCACAGGAAATTGCTGATAAATATTTGGAAAGTAAAATTAGAGAAGAAAATCAGAGCGAAGCTGCAGCTTCTCCTCTCTGGATGGAGCTACAGTGACATCTGCTGGCCATAAAGGAAACTGCATCAATAATCTTCATTGAAAAGTGAAAAAACAAACCCACTTTTTCTGCTATCAGACATGGTGAAATATGACTTAAAGTCCAAGTGTATTAATATGATTTTGTTCAATTGTTTTATAAAGTGAATTGGTGCTATATAAATAAACTGAACACTGAACTTTATAGGAAATTATTTGCAGCCTTGCTGAGCGGTAGGTATGCAAACCAACTCTGAAGAAGCTGCAGGATTTTTTGTTTCATATTGTTATGATTTAGAAATGACACTAGATCCTTTTTTCTCTATATTGTTGCTGCAACAAGCATGAAAACATGCAGGTCTGGCTAAAATATCTGAGCATTATGACAGCTAATTTATAAACAGTTTCTGGTTTTCGCTCAAAATCTTCTGGAGATTTTCTAAATCAACAAAAGGAATGACTTTATGAGAGGAATTTAAATTCCAGTCTGAAATTTCTCAGCAGAATAAATCAGACAAAAACTTTTAGTGGATTAATGTTTTTAAACTTTCAACAAGTGGAACTGCATGTCCTGTGTTGAGCAAGGTGAAGGATCCGGGATGCTGTGGGCTTGTTTTTGCTTCAGAGGTCCAGAGAACCAGGTGAGGTTTTATAATATTAATGTGAAAATATGTTTTTATTGCCTCTTTGAAGATAGTAATGAGGTAAAATGTCACAATATCAACTCAGATTTGATTTAAAATGTTTCAGTGTTAAATTAATCCACAGCAAAAACAACTAAGCATGTAGGTGAACCAGGGTTTGATATAATTTAAAACAATCTGGTTGTAATGAAGTAAATTTGGTAACTTTATTTGAAGGAATGTGGATAAAAATCACAAAGGATTCTTTATAAATGTTGTCATGAAATGTCATTTTGTAAACATGACATTAAAAATGTCAACTTTTTATACAAAGTTGACACTTTTAATGCTACTTACGTGTTTCATTAAAAGTGCAACACTTTTGTTTAATATTCAACAAATACTATAAAACTGCACTTAGATCAAATATAACTCGGGTTAAATTAATGAATGAAGTATAAAATCACTATTCCTGGATGTAGAAAATGTTCCTGTAAGGATGCAGTTGTGACCTCTGACCACAAGGGGCGCTGGCGGTCGCGCTGTTTCTCTTCTGTCTTGGAATAGAAGCAGCGAACATGATGCCGTGTACAGTGCGCATGCTCACTGAGCATTGTTGTTGGAGCCAGCTGGTGGTTGTCAGTCTGACTGAAAGTGGAGAAAAATATCAAGTGAAACGGAGCAAAAGCCGAACGGATTGAAACATTTTAGAGAAGCGACAGTAGGAGTCGCTGTTGTCGCTTTATAACTGATAGTGGCGCTGAACTCGGATGGAGGCAGAGCCGGAGGACCAGGAGGAGGAAGAGGCGGCTGCTGCCATGCTGTGGTCCATCCAGGAGGCTCTGGAGAGGCAGACCCAGCAGATCGGAGCGTCGGCCTGCGGGGCCACAGCGGTGGTGGACGTCCTGAAGGCCCTCGGAGTGGATGTTTCGCCGGAAGAAGCTGACCGCTGCGTCCAGACCCGCCTGAGGAGGAACGAGTCTCCGCTGGCGGACTACCTGCTGTCCCGCAGCGAAGCTGGTGAGCTGCGGCCGTGTATTATGGGATGTTGGTGCGTGAAGAAAAGTTTCCCAACATGTTTGACAGCGAAATAGGGCGCTGTTCATTTATATTGAGACGAGAACTGATGGCAGTGACGCATATAGGGGCGCTGGGCTACAGGGGGCGCCAAAGTAAAGAGAAAATCTATTTCTTGTCATGATTTTCTGTATTTAAAACATGTTAATTGTGTTAGAGTACAAAGAGTTGAATCTAAATCTGCAGGTTATAATTTGTAAAGAATTTTAAGGGATCTGGATTAATAAAATGTAAGATTTGTTTCATATGACATCCAATTGTAATTGATTTTCTTGTTTTCTCGTCGTAAAAAGAAATTACAAATGACAGAAAATATTTATCTGCGAGTTGTATGATGAAGTGTTAGAGTCAGGCTACAAGAACTTTTTAATTTTTTTTTCTAAAAGTCGTGATATTAGAAAAATAAACCATTTTACTAGATAAATATCTTAAATTTACAAGTAAAAGTCGTTTTAATGAGAAAAAAGCTTCTAGTTATTAACATCTTATGTGATCAGTTCTGTCTGTCGTTAAAACAAACTAAATAAATTTTTAGAGTTCTTGTAATGATGATAATATGATGGTGATGGGTTAAAAAACTATCTGTAAAACTTATAGCAATGTAAAACTTCACATTTAAACTTTTTAAGTTTTATGTTGAAATTCTCCTGAAATTACAAGTTAATTCTTGTAATAGAAAAAAACTCACAGCTTGACCCAAATATTTCATTGTAAATCTGAATTCAAAGTCAAAACAAGATGGCCGCCATGACATCACTCTGAATTTTGTAAACACCAGGAGGGAATGAATTAAAAATAATCTAGATTTTCCATGAGATAAAATAAAAAATCTGGATAAAATCTTTAGTGTGAATCCTTTTTCTTGTTGCCGTTAGCGACCGGTGATGTTTACCTTCGTCCAGGTGCGACTCACGTTCAGCTGATCCGAGGCGCTCAGGAGGCCAGCGGCGGGAAGGCCGTCGGCCGCTTCTTCCACCTTTATCCCCGGCGGCGCGTCAGGCTGGTCCCGTGGCTTGCAAGCTGGATCAGGAAGGGCGCCGTTCCCGTGGCGACCATGAACATGCAGCTGGCCGTGCCCGATGGCGAGGAGGTGCCCGACGCTTGGCACCATCAGCTCATATTTGGAGTCGCACCCAGAGCCGTTTTTATGACCAACCCTTTGGATGTAGGTGTGTGAGCCAGAAGATTTATTGTTTATTTGACCAACCTGTTGGTTTCTCATTGGTTATTTTACTCCTAATTGCACTGAGTGAACAAATTAAAGTTGTTTTTACACGTTGGTGTGTTTAAGTGAGCTGTACTGGTGCAGAGTTGTCAAATAAACGTGGATTTCAGGTCATTTATGTCTGTTTTTTGTTTCTAAATGTTTCAAGTCAGAATTGTTTTTCTTTATCAGAATCTCTGTTTTGTTTTCTC
>NW_006800889.1:9659-12511 GCF_000485575.1 Poecilia formosa | reverse complement strand
GTGAGGTTCTGGTTGTCTTCTCTCCAGGTCAAGTGAGGCAGATGATGTTAGAGGAGGAGCTGGAGGACGGGCCCAGGACGGCTCACGTCAGCATCCCGGCGGCGTACAGTTCAGGGGTCACGCTGTTCGCGCTGACGGGTTCAGATGCGGCTCAGCAGCTCCTCAAGGCTCCTGAACTTCCTCTGCTGTGAAGGACGGAAGAGCCGACTGGAGAAACGCTGGACTGGAAGGCAGCGCTCCGATTATTCTCCTCCACTCAGCCAGAACGCTGATTTTCTGAGTTCATTGATTTTTTTTCAGAAGCAATAAAAGCATCGAATCCATCTTAGATATGAGACTGAAATATAGAGATGGAGATGGAGTTAGTGAGCTTCGGTTCATTTTCTGCTCCGCTTCTTCCACTAAAGATGGAAAAACATGATGTTTTTCTGTCTTGATTTACATGTAATATTGTAATAATAACTTAATAACGCCAACAGATTCTTCTGTATTACTCTATGAAACTATTAGTAAGTATTCTCCCTGAGTGGCTGATATAAGTTTAAAAATATATTTCTTAAAGAGCTTTTAGGAAACTTTCCAAAATCGTTCCCTGAAGATCGACTGCTTTTCTTTTTAGGGAACGATTCTCATCTTCAGGACACTCTGCACTGCTTCAACATATCTGAACTTAAGTAGAAATAAAGTGGAAAGGCTGTGAGTGAAATGGATTTGATAATATAGAGAGAATCTAGAATGATGTGCAGGTTATGAAATAAAAAGGTGAGGTGGTTTCTATCTAATGCATTTAGGGAATATAATGAATGAAGTGAGGAAAGAAGACATTTTTGACAAAGGTAATCCTGGCTGCAAACAAAAACAAAGTTTGTGAAAGATTATTGAAGAAGATGAGATTGGGATGTTGGAGGAAATTTAACCAATGGGAAAAAGTATTTGACTATGAAAATACAGCAAATGCAGGTAAATGATTAATGAATGTTAGTTTGTAAAATATTGTTGGATGAAATATCCAGTTCAGTTTGTTTGTCTCTGCAAAAATGTTTAAAAATAAAAGTAAAGGGGAAAAAAAACTGGGATTTTCAGTCAGTGGAGGAGTTTAGCTGGTGCAGTTTTGTTTTTCTGACAAAAATGTAATGTTTAGTTTCTTCTGTATGTTTTGTTCTTTGTATAATTTAAGGTTGATTTTATATTTGGGAAAAGTGCTTTAGAGTTTCAAGAGAAACTTTATCTACTTACTTATATTCATGTAAATGTGTCAAAATTAACCACAAGGCTTCACAAAGTTGTTAGAGTTAAATGACTTTAATTTTCTTGTATTATTTAAGTTGAATTATTGCCTCATGAAATGTTAATGGTAATTTATTGCAAATTGTTAAAAAAAATGATATTAACTCTTATTTCCACTCTTGCATCACAAAAGGTCCAGAAAACAAAAATGCCAGAGTAGTCCCTCTGGAGGAAGTTTTCGACTCACTCAAAAACAATAAAAATCACTCGCGGAGACTTCTCCTGTTTCAAAGGAGTTTCTTTTACTTATAAAAGTAACAAAAAATAATCTCCGAGTTGACTTCAGATAAAACGTTAACTTGTGGTACAAAAACCTTTTCACTCCTTCACCAAACAATCAGATCAGCCCCAGCAGCTGCTTCTGCCTGTTAATCACTGCAGGAGGCTGACAGAGGAGGAGGGTCCAAGCAAAACAAATAAATAAATACATCCATAAATAAATAAATATACAACAATAGATCTACCAATCGATAAAACGACTCTTACTTAAAGAAGCTCAAAATAGGAAGAACAAAAGAAAATCTCTCTAAAATGCCCTTTGATGTGAGCGTGTCTGGATTTTATGTGTCAAATTAGATGGTGAGAGTCTGGATATCATCAGTTTTTATTTTTAGTTATTGATTTAGCTTTGAATTCAGGTTTGGTCTTTGACTAGGTCATTTTAACACATGAGTGTTCTTTGAGTTAAATGATTCCTCTATAGTTCTGACTGAACCTTTAGGACTGTTGAACCATTTTCATACATGTAGATCATGAAAGGATAAACTTACCTTCCAAAACTGGAAAACTATTTTCTTTTTTGATGAATTTTACTTTAAAGCATTGGTAAAATGTTTTTTTTTGTTTTGTTTTTTTTTAATCCATGCAACACTCTGGATACCAGAACTCTGAGCCAGTTTAGATGAAAATATCCTACCCTGGGTATTTTTGAGTCAGTCTGGAAAAACTATAAACATTTAAACTAAAAACATTTATTAAGCTTCAACCAGCTGAGATCAGGACCTCAAGCAGGTGGAACCACCTAAAGAACAATAAAATTAAAAAGTCATTGAAGCTTTTAAAAATATTAAACTGTAGTAAACAGATTATTTTTACTTTTTTGTACTCGCTCTCTACCGCTCTCCTGTGGTCACACATTGTAACTACACACTAAAATCCTTTAAACTTGTTCAATGATGAATCGGTTTAATTATAAAATTATGACCGATTATCAGTGAACTGAAGGACAGACTCCATTGTTCAGCATCAGAGTTTAGATCTGCAGCTCCTGATAATCAGTTTGTGTTTAAAACAAGCTGCTGCTAAAATCTGTTAGCATCGCTAGCTTCGCTCAGAGTCTCTGTGGAGCTGCTTCTCGTTCACACTGACAGAGAAAACATTGAAGTGAACCAGGAGAAGAATCTGCCTTCATTTATATCACTGGGAACCAGTTAACCTGCTAGTCTGAAGCTGGAAACCAGTTAGCTCGTGTATTTTATTTATATATTCTTCTTCTAAATAATGCAAAATAAACTGCTGTCTAAATTAGAAGCTTAAAAAGCTGAAAACAACTGAACAGGATGTTT
>NW_006800889.1:2623-8960 GCF_000485575.1 Poecilia formosa | reverse complement strand
CGTACATTCCTCTCGTTCTTAGAGACAGGGAGTTTCTAAGATTAGTACAAATAAGTTCATAAATATCAAACAACCAAAAAGTTACTAAAGTGATTATGTAACGAGCAACTATAGATGTGCATCAGTGAGTTAAGAGGATAAGTAGATGTTAAATAAATGTAGATATATTTAATTAAATTAGGTATGAATTAAATAAGCCGGTAAATAAATAAGCAGATAAAATATATAGAAATTTGAAAGAAAGTAAATAAATCTCCATTTTAGGTATAAAAACAGCTTTTGTAATTATAAAGTACAAATTTGATAAACTGAAGAATTAAATTTTACTGCTAATAATAGCTATCATTCCAGTATTAAAACGACTCCTATGGGAGAAAAATGCCTTTCAAGTCTTCCAGAACCTGTATGGTACCTCCAACAGCTACTGCAAACCCTCTGGGGATTCATTTAAAGAGGGAGATCTTGTTAGAGTATCTAGGACATGCAACAACAATTCAGGAATCTGTGTTGTTGTTTTTTGTTGTTGTTGTTGTTGTTGTTTTTCCTAAACCACAGATGGAGACTTCCTTACATCTTCTGGCAACAAGCCCAAATCATAATAACACTGACTAAGTTTGCTATCGGTACACTTTACCTAAGGAAAAAAAGATAGAACATACTCATTATTACACAACCACGCTCCAAGAGTTACTCACAACATAGTGAATTGTTTTGTGACCTTTAAAATTATCTGCAGCTTTTGCTCCTTGATCCTAATTATGCTGTTTGTTCACTAATGTTGACAAACAGAAACAATACACTTCTAGTTGCTGAGAAGCGCTCCATTACTAAAGCTTATAAATGATTAATGCGAATCTTCCGTATGCGTTAAAAAGGATCATATAGTCAGATTAAGTAAAATATCATTAAACTCAAAGCAATCAAAAATATTTATTTATTTATTTATGTATTTATGTCTATGGGTGTACCTCCTAACCTTAAAAACGGAAGTCCCGCCCACCTGTCAAATTTGATTGAGGGAAAGGGTGTACTTAACATCTCTAGTTTCTCATTTAAAAAAGGAAACTTTCTTGTTATAGTGAGATTTAAAAAATTTGCTATACGTAAATTCGTCAGTAAAATGGCAAAACCTCCTGGGAGTTTTACATATCGTCTAGAGGAGACAGCGACATCTCTGACTTTATGTCAGTGGAGCATATTTTTATATCTTCTTAAAATGATTAACTTTCTTCTCAAAATGAGAAACTTTCTCACTAAATTGAGACACCGCTGCTGAATCTACTGACACACTTTTACATTATATTTAGAATTACTAATCAGATTTTCTGCAGCATTTGAAAGGAGATTTGTTGCAGTTTATTTTTACATGTTTGACCAAACATGTGACACTATTGGTGTGTAAAATTGTGCTGAACTAAACCTCAAAATATCGGTATCAGGAGAGACAAAGTGGATCGGTCCATCTCTTGTTGTCAAAGCTAGTTATTAAGTGCAGGGGGTGACTAATTTTTTTTGTTTTCTACAATAAATTCAAGTGTTTTGGAAAAGAAGCAAAAATAAACTAGAAGTTGAAATAAAGACACATTTTTGTGTCCAAACTTTATTATTTTAGGTCAGTTAGAATGACTAAAATTATTTCTATTTGCTTAATGTCACAATGATGTGAGGATATGTCAGATTTATTTATGAATGTAGAAACTATTCATGTTTAAAGTCTAGAGCTCAACCTGATAGTGATGTTTTTGGAAAACTTTTCAGTGACTTTTTGAATTTAAACTCTTTGAGATAACGGCTGACGCTTTTTTAGTTGTGTTGTGAAGTTTTAAGAAAAAAAAATCTGTTTATGTAAAAACTCTTGATTTAATTTTCTCCCGCTGTCGTCCTCACATGACGAATGGCGCTGTCCCTTTCCCCTGAACTCTCCTTTGTGACAAGTTTTCTTTTCTCCCTGAAGCTATGAAACTCCAGCACATTTGGTCAGCTGGATTTATGCACTATACATTGGCTGCTGGAAAAGACAAGTGTTTTGTTGTTGACTTACCATCCAGAAACCACTTGCTGCGTTCTTGTTGGTTGTGAAGGAGGTTCCACTTCTACTATTCAAGGATACTATTGCACATCTGTTGGCAGCCATTTTCATTTACAAGTGTAAACGTCGAGTTGGGGAGCGTGGTGTTGAGAAAATAAATTCAAAATAAGCTAGTTTTAAAATTTAACATGTCTTGATTCAAAAGCCCTAATTGTGGTTTTGAAATTAGTAATGTGTTCTGGCCTATTGACCTTTATTTTACCTGTAGTTACAGCGAATGGTTTGCTAGGATCGTTTGAACTGCCTTTTGTCTGTGTGGGAAAACAATACAGTAGAAGTCGACTACAAAAGGCTGACCAAAGTTCATCAAAGAGGGACTGTATCCAGATGTTTCTGCACTGCGGGAATGACTGCTACTCTGGACACATTCTGATTCAGCAGATAAAGAATTGGGGCATGGCAAGTCGCTCAGCAGTGGTCCTGTTGTGTGTTCTCATGTTTGATCCTGGATTCTCACCTCTGATCATGTGACCTGAGCGCCAAAGCCCACTCCTGGGGTTCCCTTCAGTCTGCAGGTTGGAGACGATATGGATGCCAACAAAGCCTGGTAGTGGTGGATAAGTTCTTTTAAAATTTTTTTTAGTGTGTGATGCCATTTTTTCTCTCCTTAATTTAGTTGTAGCATGGATGTGCCCTGTTGCCTTCATGTCCTGAACCCCTGCAGTGAAATGCTAAGTGTTGAGGACACCCATCTCCTGGTGTCAGAGGTTTTACAATACAGTTTGAGGGTTGGTGTGACCCAACGGTTACGACTCTGCATTTCTCGGAAATGCATTAACTTCCTCCATGATTCACTCTGTTTGTCTCACAAGATGCTAATGTGTTTTTCCCTTCCTGCCTGAAAAGAATGGGCAGGGGACTAACTATTACAATTACATATTTTTTTTCTTAACCATAGCTGAATTGCATTGTGGGCTCCGCTTCAACCGCAACGTAAGATTATTTAAATTTTATTTGGCTCATATTACTGTGGCTACCATTTAGTGAAAACTAAATTTAAATTTAAATGGAATTTAAAGTTAAGGTGTTAAAGTGGATTGATGGGTGTCTGGAGAGCAAACTGAGATAATGGCACCAAGTTCTTTGATTGAGGTGTGCAGATTGTAACAGCATCTGGGACACCATCTTTGACTTCCATCCAACTGTGTTATATGATGCTAAAATTAGCGGTGCTAGCAGATTTCATCTCAATGAGTTGTATGGGATTTTTATTGTATTCTATGACAGAACATTTATGTTCTGTTATAGAAACGGGGAAATGAATGGAATTGATCTAATAAGCAAATTTGTAGTTTGGAGCTCTCTTTACTTCTCAGCAAAAAGAGGGTGTTTAAGTTAAATCAAAATTCATTAAATATGAGCTAACTATTTGGATATGGAATAACTAAAATTTATAAATTGAATACACTAAACTTAATATTACTTGTCAAATAATTTATATAAAACGGTGTTTCTTAAAACAGGGAAGGTGATCGTTGGATTGTTGCATCTCTATTCATATGATTTAAAATAAGTTGTTTAACTAAGACATCCAGGAAGGTCTAGGCTAAATATTTACATCATTTAATAAACTTAGTTGTAATGAATTTCTCCCTAAAACTGAAAATGCATTTATAATTGATAAACAATATAAAAAGGGTGATTCATTATCCAATTAAATATTTTATAAATAGGTTTTCAAAAGAATAAATGGATCTAAGGTAAAAATGGTTGAAATTTTGGGATTTAAAACTATGATTGGAATAAAGTAAGTCATATTTGATATTCAGTGACATGGGTATCTTTACTCATGTAAAACAGGCTGATCATTTTTTAAGGTTTTAAAAAAGAAAATATGATGATTGAAATTAAATTGGTCTAAATTGGAGATTTACAAATTAACAATTATGGAACTGCTTCTAAAATATGGGTTCAACACAATGGGAAACATTAACTTCTCATGTAGGCTTTATATAAAAAGAGGGTCAAAATATTGACAAAATACAGTTCTAAAGGAGCAGCTTCTTAAAATGCTAAGTTTACTGAGTTATAATACAAAAGGAAAATTACTGGAGGAGACTTAACATAAGGAAATAAATTATAAGTAGGAATAAAGTTTTAAAGAGAAATAAATAAAACTAAAAGCTACCACAAAATCTCTTACTTTATGATAATAAAATAACTATTAAAATAAGACTTGATAACAAGAACAATATATGACTTGAAACAATAAGGAATAATTAGAGTATTAATTAATAAATCAGTGCAAATAAAATATTAATTCAAATTGGAAGGAATGACTTATTTTATTTTAAAATACATTAAGGAGCTCTAGATAGGCGACAGACTCTGTTCCAGTATGGCGACCAGCTGATGACCTCATTGAATAACAAAGAACCAACCTGAGGATCTTCCCTGACCGGAGGACGACCTCACACCTAGATGTTCATCAGGATTTCTTTCATTCTATTATGCTTTTGATGTCATCAAATTGGAAAAGAGGGAACGGCCTCTTTGTTAAACTCACCAAATTCTGGGCACAATAATCCCTAAATAGGTGAGCATCGGTTACTGAGTTGACGACCCTGAGTTCAAAACTATAAGGAAAATGAGCTGCTGGATATGAGAGGATCATCTTTGTTTTTCCTATTACCAAGTTTTCATCTTTTGTCTACAACTTGCCAACGAACTCATCTTACTTCAAGGAGCATCAAGAAACACGGACACAAAATGAAAATATGTAAAAAGAAAAGAAAATTGTACAAAACTATTCAACTGGAGGTTTATTGATAGTTTGTAAGTTTTTTATATGCAGTATATTGTATCTAACTTGCTCATTTATTGTATGGATAATTTTGGACAAATATTTGTGTAACATCCTATTTACATCAGGAATATGATTAACTTTTCTAAAATATTTTAAGTATAACATTAAGATTTGTGGTACAGTTTCTGTTAAGTATTGATAAAATTATGCATTTGTAAATCATTTTTGGTAAGACATGACTATGGGCTAGATGATTTTGAACATTTATTTTAAGTTTTGAATCCTTTGTATGATCTTGCTGTCTGATTTTATTTGCAATGAATATGCCAACATTTTAACAACAGATGTTATGTAGTAGGTTGCATGCAAAAAGAGGGGCGTAATTTATCAGCTATAATATGGTGTTTCTGAATTTAGGCTTATTCTATCGCATAGTATATTTTAAACTTATATTTTAGAGTGTAATCTCTATTAAGAGATTAAAAGAGGGAACTGTTGAGAAAATAAATTCAAAATGAGCTAGTTTTAAAATTTAACATGTCTTGATTCAAATGCCCTAATTGTGGTTTTGAAATTAGTAATGTATTCTGGCCTATTGACCTTTAATTTACCTGTAGTTACAGCAGATGGTTTGCTAGGATCGTTTGAACTGCCTTTTGTCTGTGTGGAAAACAATACAGTGGAAGTTGTAGCTTTTTACACTCATCTGTGAAAAGCCGTAAACACGGCAGGGGTTTCTGGCTTCAGATAGAGGGTCAGAGATAGCTCCTGGTTGGATGAGCAAAGATACGCCTTATTTGAATAAATTAAAGATAAGAATACGCCTTTTATTATAAAACTTTCTACACAGAAGTAACAAATCAGATTTTGCTCTTGCAACTTCTCCAAAGACGTCTTTGCTTTTTGTTTGTCGTTTCCATCTTTTGTCTTTTTCTCTCAGGTGTTTGTGCTCTGAGGTTTCTGATGTTTTCTGATGTTTGTCTGGTGATAGTATGCATCCGTCTTGAATAAATGCAGATTTATTGTGACGCTGTTATCTCTGCGTGATCTCAGTCTTTGCGCACAGCATTTTTCTGAACGCGGGCATAAGAGAGGATTTAACGAGTCAAAAGGTTTTTAAAGTTCAAGAATTTTTCCTCTCTTAACAGTGGCTAAATGCAGCACATTTGGATTTAAAGTGGCAAGTGGCCATAAAACGACTCTTACCTAAAGAAGCTCAAAATAGGTAGAACAAAAGAAAATCTCTCTAAAATGCCCTTTAATGTGAGCGTGTCTGGATTTTATGTGTCAAATTAGATGGTGAGAGTCTGTGGATATCATCAGTTTTTATTTTTAGTTATTGATTTCAAGTTTGGTCTTTGACTTGGTTAAACGATTCCTCTATAGTTCTGACTGCACCTTTAGGATTGTTGAACCATTTTCATACGTGTAGATCATGAAAGGATAAACTTACCTTCCAAGACTGGAAAACTATTTTCTGTTTTGATTAATTTTACTTTAAA
>NW_006800889.1:0-258 GCF_000485575.1 Poecilia formosa | reverse complement strand
AGCTTTACTGGGAACACTGGAGCTTTGCTTTGATGCTAACTGGGTTTAGTTCAATATGCTGACAGCAGTTGGACTCACTACAAACATTTACTTACCATAAAGTCTCTACAAGATCCTTCAGCTGCTGAACATCTGAATCCTCCAGGCTGTTTCCTATCAGGTCCAGATATGTCAGATGGAGGCTGTTGGACTTCAGAGCTGAGGCCAGAAAATCACAGCTGATCTTTGACAACCTGCAGTAATTCAATCTGAATAAAG
>NW_006800888.1:7862-51080 GCF_000485575.1 Poecilia formosa | reverse complement strand
TGGCCGAAAAGCCATCTCATCCGAGCACAAAAACTTTTTCATCAAAAAATGTGAGGTTTTTTGAAATGATCTTGTTTCCATTAAGCAGATTCTGAACTCCAATTTGTGTAGTTAAATGGTCAATAGTCATAGTGGAACCACTGAGCAAGTCTTTGAGTCATTTTCCTGTTTCCCCTGTCTAAACTGGACATCATGTTTTCATGAGGCAAGGTCTTTAAATAGTCCGCTTTTGTCCGATACTCCTCAATAAAGGCTAGTCAAGACAACTGAGAACCTGCAATGAGACTTAAATATTGCTTTCCTCAGATGCTCTCCATCCAAGAAGGTGGAGGTTTTAATGTTTCAATGAGTATCAGTTGTTGTTTCTATTGTTTACCACTTGGTGACGCCATCCCTTAGAATCCCTCTGCTCTCTGATTGCATCTAAATTATTCATTCCCTCTTCCTGTCGCTTGCCTTGTGTTGTAGGTGGAAGAGATGGTGCAGAATCACATGACCTACTCGCTGCAGGATGTCGGTGGAGACGCCAACTGGCAACTGGTTGTAGAAGAGGGAGAGATGAAGGTGAGGCCATATTCACAGAAACTGTGACGGTATTCCAAAAAGCACAAATAAATGGGAGGTTCATTTTAAGTTTGGTATAAGGAATAAAGAAGGTTTCCCGACATGTTTGCAACGCAGGTTTACAGGAGAGAAGTGGAGGAAAATGGGATTGTGTTGGACCCTTTGAAGGCCACCCACTCTGTGAAGGGAGTCACAGGTCATGAAGTCTGCCACTACTTTTGGGACACCATGTACCGCAACGACTGGGAAAGTAAGTCTTTGAGGTCTGGAAGTCCAGTAGACTGCAGCATTTGTTACATTTTCAGCTGATGAGGCATGTTACAGGGTTTGGTGTCAAACAAACCAAGCCCTTTGAAAAACCTGTTTATCCTCCTCGCCTGTGGTGGCGCTGCTCCACGAACAACTGAAGGAAACGCCATAAAATCCTCTGAAGAAGACACTGGAAGCAAATTCCTTTTTCACAAAAAACAAACAAAAATGGTGGAGCTAATAGCAGTGGTTGTTTGATTACTCCGTCATCTTTAGGAAAAGACAGTGAGCCATTTCTGCTGCTAGACTTTTGCGTTTGTTTTGGTTGTTTTTTACCCAGAATGCCCTGCCCATTCTGAGTAAGGCTGACTGCAGCTTTTGGAGCCGGCTCTGGTCAGTTTTGCATTCACATACGCATTTGAATTAGATGAGAATTCACTTCAACCGAGCTGAGACCCAGGTTTTTGGGCGGAGCAGAGTTTTCTTTTTTGCTCTGTATCAGAGTTTGAGTCACGACTCAGCAGACTATCGGGTGTGAAAACACCCTAAATGAACCCTGTGTTGAGACAACCAGCTCAGGAGCTGTTTTTCATTTCATTTCAGGAAATGAAATGAAAAACATTACGTTCTTCTTTCTGCAGCTACTATTGAAAACTTCAATGTGGTGGAGAGACTTTCAGACAACGCAGCAATAATCTACCAAACACACAAGGTAAGAGCCAGAGGCTGGAATGCTTTAGGTCCCAAACCAAACATCCTGGTGTTGTAGATCTGCAGCCTGATGAGCCAACCTGTGTTGCAGCGTGTGTGGCCTGCATCCCAGAGGGACGTGCTGTACCTTTCTGCCATGAGGAAGATTTTGGCCAACAACGAGAATGACCCCGACACCTGGCTGGTGTGCAACTTCTCTGTGGATCACGACGAGGCTCAGGTCAGAACCCAGATCCGCTCCAAGTCCCACAGACCACAACAACCGAGTTCTTCCTGTAACCTTCTGGATTTCTTCCCTCGTTCAGTCGAGCAGCAGATGTGTGCGTGCCAAAATCAACATCGCTATGATCTGTCAGACCCTGGTCAGTCCACCAGAGGGAGACAAAGAGATCAGCAGGGACAACATCCTGTGTAAAATCACCTATGTTGCCAATGGTAATTCTACTGCATTTTCATTTATATGGAAGACAATCGGTGCCACAATGCAGTGAATAAAAATAATCATAAAAAATCAGTAACCGGTTACTCTAATGTGCCCACTAAAATTTAATGTGAGAACATGATATGTTACATAACCTACATGAAAAAAAACTATACTATGTCATGGATGCAGAATATATTCAGTCAACTCAACTAATGTTGCTCAGCTATAGATCATTGGTTTTATTGGGTAACCAATCAGCTGCTAGCCTGTTAGTGATGCACAGTAAGAGCTTAAATAGTTTCACAGCAGATGACAAATAAATAAATATGTACTAAAAAACTTCTGTGGTGATACAGTTTATTCAATTTTTTTTGTTTCCAAATTTTGCATTTAGATTTTAGTTTGTTGGGTCCAATTCTGATGCCTTTATTTATTTAATGCAATTATTTCCAATATTTACATTTCCAACTTTAATTTAGAACACTGTATTAGTTGGCCATGACTGTTCATACCTTATTCTATATCTTTTCCAACTATAATATTTTTGTGTGTACTAGTTGTAAACATAAACTTCTAGTCTGCTAATTTTATTTCAAAAAATCAAAGCTTATATTTTGAAAAATAAAAGGTAAAAAAATTTTAAGCTAATCACCCGATTATAGACTTTCCAGAAATAGTTTTTTTTGTCGCCTGTTTTTCATTCACACTGTTGTTCTGACTCCATCCAGTCGCATCAGTGACACCAACCAAATAATACGTTTGACGCCCTGCTGCTTACCTGGGCAGCCAGGACAGGAAACCAAAATAAAATGCCACAAGCTAAATGAAAACTAATTGCTTCCAGACAAATCTTGGAGAAATTAGTCCAACTATGCAATCTAATATAAATAGTAATAATAAACGCAAACTGTCCATTAAACAAAAGTGTTAATTGGAGAAAAATCTGTGAATGCAGCAACTTTAAGCACAACCTCTTGATGGGAACCTTTTTCCTCCCCTTTTAAAATCTTTGACATCATTTTGACTTGTCAAAATGATGGGAGTAATTGGATATTATTCTATAAATAATTTAAATGTTTCCGTGTGTGTTTGTGTGTGTGCAGTGAATCCGGGGGGCTGGGCTCCAGCCTCCGTACTCAGGGCCGTAGCTAAGAGGGAGTACCCCAAGTTCCTCAAGCGCTTCACTTCCTATGTGCAAGAAAAAACCAGCGGCAAGCCCATCTTATTCTGAGACATGCAGGTAAAATGAGTTTTCTGCTGAGACATTTAAAATAATATTGCAGAATGATGCCATCACTGTTCTCTCTCTTTTTTTAGGATCAAAAAATGAGGTCAGGTCTACGCCAGAAGGACTGGAGGGACTTTATTTCCAAACAGCATCCCTCCAAGAAAAGACGTTCTTTTTCTTTTTTTTTTTTTTTCCTGGTTTGTAGCTAAAACGTAGGGTGGGTGCATGATAGATCATAAGGCTCAAGAGAAGAGCACCACTAGTCTGGAAAAAAAAAAGAATGTTTATAAATTGACTGGACAAGACGTGATTACCATTTTTTAATAACAACACTGAGAAGACTCTCCACCCATCAGAGTGAAGGGGAAACGCTGCAGCTGCTTCCCCTGATGTACCTAAATGTTTGGAAACTCTGGAAAGAAGTTTATAAAACAAACAAAACAAAGAAAATCTTAGTTTTTAGACTGAAATAAGTAACTATTTTTGTGTGGATAATGTCATGTTTTGAGTTGATTATTATTATTTTCCCCACATCTCGGCTGTGTAATCTCCAGAGGGCTTCCCGTTAGCGTGCGAGCCCGATGATAGAAGCTGTACGTTTCTCTAATGAAACCACCCGACATGCCGGTGTTTGAAGGAGGAACCAGGGATTATCACGACGCCTGCACATTCACCAACTGTGAATAACACCGTTCCAGTTTTGCTTTCTTCGCGACCACGCTTCGCTACGAATGTAAATAGTTGTCATGGCTTCCGCTGACAGTTTGCAAAACTTTGACTCAAGCCCAGATGCCTTAGTATCGCAGGAAGACGTAGAAGGTTGCTGATAGAGGAAGTGCCTCTCGGGTGCGTTCGTTTTATTCGACTCAAATCTGGTCTTGCTGTGTTTTTGACTGAACAAATGAACCCAGTGAGGAGTTACTCGTGTTGTCCACAGAAGGAGCCATATTCCAAGCTCTAGAATAAAAGTGTCGCAATCATTGTCAGTATTTCTGGGATTTGTTACATGAAGGACTCCACTGGCACAATTTGAACAGATCATTTAAAAAAAATTATTTGTACTGCAGCTTTTTCTTCTTGATCATGTGGAAGAATGTTGCGCTCTGTAACGTCAAGGCAAATTAACAGATTTCAATTTTACTTATTTTTAATACTTTCTATTCTTTCTCTGTACTGCATTACCTTGTCCTACTTTTTCCTACATTTTCTTTCCCGGTTATTCCTAAGCTTGTGAATTCAGACATTCTGTCTGAAAGACGCGATGGAGGAGTTCGCTCGGCCTGCTGCTCGTTGGAAAAATGCCAGGGTTAGGCCGTTTTAATCTGAAAGCAAACATTTTCCTGTAAATTGAGTTTTCTGTGTTTTGGTCAAACTGAATGTACTTTGACTTTTTGTAAAGTTGTTCATACTAACGCTTTGGGATCGGCCTGTAAATGTACTGTAATGTGGCATCTCTTCTGCCCTGTTTTGAAAGTGAAATAAATCCATTTATCCTCCATGTTTTTTTGTGCCTTTTTTCCCTCAAACTCTCGTCCTCTTTACAGTTTAAGCACATTAATCTTTCTTTGTAGAAATTCTGTTTCTACATTGTAAATTTTATAGATGAAGTGACGGGTTTTGCCTAAAACACAGATTCTTGTAATGAAATCAAATAGTTTATGGAGTGGACCCATTAAAACCAGATTATTCTTCATATACCACTAAATAGTTTTCTTAAAACCTCCTGCCAAATACTGAATACAAACATGTTTGTGATACTAATATATCAGATGTTTCAGGAATATTGACCATACATCCGTTTGATTACATCAAATTACTTAGAAAAGGTATTTTAATTGAAGAGAAAATAATCTTGACATAGAAAAACAAAATGTATGAAAAATAAAAGCTGTTAAAGAACTTGAGCTTCTTTTGTTTTATAAAGATGAGTTCACCAAGTAGAAAGGTAGCGTTTTATTTTTTAAATATGATTACAAGTGTAAGAAATTTCTTTGAATTGGATATTCTATGTAAAGCTCCACTTGTAACGCATAAGGCCACTTCTGAGGATGGCAATACAAGAATCTGTCTGATTTATCACCACTGAGACGTCACAACTGTCCTTTAACATTCACCACCTGCAGGAATCCAATACTTTCACATGAAAAGGTTAAAAAATAAATAAATATTGCTTTAAGTCTCTTGTTTCCCAGCAGTGACGACTAGTTAGTGGATCCGAGCGGGAGCCAAGAAGACCAGCAGTCATGGCCGCTCCGTAGTATACACAGTATACAGCAGCGAGCTTTTAGTCAGGTAGGATGGCACGGGCCGGAGCTTACAACACTGGCAGGAAAAAACACATTCAGGGTTCGAAACGTGAGCAGAAATGGCCTCACACACATCTGCAGCACCGTCTCCAGCAAGCTTTTGGCAAATGCAAAGACAGGTTTAAACCTGTTTAACAACCATGCAGGTTTTCTCACATGTCAGATTCAGTAAGCTGATTGGCCAGGATGAAAAAAAAAAAAGATGCAAATAAATAGCACACATTAGTAACGGTAACATCTCCACTGAGAAACAAACAAAAAAAAAAAAAAAAAAAAAGATTTGCAGTCAGAGAGCAACCAAACACAGGCTGTGTTTATAGCAGTTTTGGACGAAGCGTCAACGCTTAGGGACGTTTGTCTCAGTCGCTGGGAAAGCCATCTCGGGCAGGCTGGTCTTAGATCTGAGAGGGGAGAGAGAGAGACACGCAGTCAGAAATGGCCGAAAAAGGTGGTGGAGGCAGCATTGGGAACAAAAACTTAAAAAAAAACAAGCAACCCTACCTGTTGTGAGTCATGTGGCTTTTGACGAGGTGTCCTGCTGCCAGAGCGGCCATCAGAGACAGCTCCCCCGCCAGGACGGTGGCACACACTACGCGGGCCAGCTGGCGGGCGTTCTCTCCTGGCTGGTTGGGCCCGGCGACACCAAGCATCTGCAGAGGAAGAACAACGGAAACGCCTCAGAACATTTCCTGCACTGCAGGTGCACCAAGTAGCAACTGATGAGGATTTTAGTTATCCATTAATTTATTATTCTGACAATTAATCCAATTTAAAAAATTGCCACATTCTGCAGATTTTTGAATTAGTCTTTTTTTATACATTAGAAATACATTCAGAGGTGCAAATGAATCAACTCATTTTTTAAATGAGAAAATAAACATTTTATTGCCTTAAATGCAGTAACAGCATTGCTTTGGCGGAGATTGGTAGCAAATGATGGATCTGCAGCTAAAAAATACTTCCAACATGAACGTGAAAAGCTCAGCCATTTATGCTTGACATCGATACAGCGTCCGACTGATCTATTGATTTTTTTTTTTTTTTGGATTAACTAATGCATAACTGGATAGCAATGGCATGTTTTTGTTTTACAGAATTTGAGTGAAATTAAAGCTTGAAGAGTTCTACGTAGAACATATTTACAGAGATTTATTTTTATCTTAAAACCCAAATATATACATTTGCATTTGTACAGTTTAGGTTCATTTATTCTTGCAAATGTTATTCTTTCAGCAAATGACCTTTTTTTTCTTCTTGACCCTTTGCTCCAGTTAACGATTATTCAACTACTCAATTAGACAAATTCAATTAATCGTTTCAGTCCTACCACCAACCTTGTTAAAACATATTTCAAGCGTTTTCTATCAAAAATCTTTATGAAGTGAGGAAAAGATGGAACAGTTGCAGTCTGACAGCTTATGAAATAAAAACCGTGAAACGCTAAAAAGACGAAAGCAGATTAACGCAGAACGTGGTTTTCAAACGGAGGATGGTTGGGGTGGTTGGGGTGGTGGTACCTGCAGACAGGCCTGCTGTGGCGGCAGGTTGGTGCCTCCGCCCACAGTGCCCAGCTCTATGGACGGCATGGTGCAGCTGATGTACAGGTCGTCTCCGTCTGGGCCGGCAGCCTCCATCTGAGTGATGCAGCTGGAGCTCCCCACGGTCTGAGCCGGGTCCTGCACCATAGCAACAGCACCAGTGAGGAACTGGGAGGACGACTGGTCACACCAAGTCCGTCCATTAACCACTAAATTAACAGCAGCTCCGGTCTGAGCGCGCTCGGTGCTGCTCTACCTGTCCACAGGCGATGAAGATGGCGCTGACGATGTTGGCGGCATGTGCGTTGAAGCCCCCTATGCTGCCGGCCATGGCCGAGCCCACCAGGTTCTTACTGATGTTCAGATCCACCAGAGCGGCCGTGCTGCTCTTCAGAACCTGCAGCAGAACATTTACACAACACTATGAGCACAGCTAGGGACGACGGGAGCTCGAGCTGACATCATTTCCTGTTGGATCCTTTACCTCCCTCACCACCTGGGCAGGGATGGTGGCTTCACACACAGCGGACTTCCCCCGACCCAGGATCCAGTTGATGGCAGCAGACTTCTTGTCAGTGCAGTAGTTACCACTGACAGACAGAACCTCCATGTCTGGGAAGTGCTGCTTGAGCCGACCCAGAGCCTGCTCCGTCCCCTGAAGGGCGCGTGCACACGCGCACACACGCACACACATACACACCTTTATCTATGGTGTTGGACACACTGGGAACTTTTTCAAGAAATGAAGGGAAAAAAACCAACTCATTTCATCCACAGTCCAGCACCGTTTTGAGTCAGGGTAGCACAAAATAAAGCGCTTGGTGAAAAATTTCAGTTCTGATTTTAAATCACATTTTTTTTCTCAATTTCTTTTCTGAAAAGTAAAAATAATGATAAATTTACAAATGAGAGTATTTCTTACTTTAATCAACCCTTCTGTGGAGTGTCAGGGTGAGGCTACGAGAATTTTAGTCATAGTACCATAAAAAAAACAAAAAACTTTCCAAACATTAAACAATAATAAAACCAAACATTTGATCAATCGCTCAGCTCTGCATAAAATACTTTAAGGTTTTGAAAGGTGTTGAAAATGTTCAATGCTGCCAACAAGGAGAGCTTGGCTGTCTGGCTGTACCTTAGAGAGCATGTTCATCCCCATGGCGTCGCCCGTCTGCGACTGGAAGCGAATGTAAAGGTTTCTTCCTGCCACACAGGCCAGCAGCTTCTCCAAACGGGCAAACCTGCAAACACAAACGTCTAGTTTTGATCTTTCTGCCTCTCAGGTGAAACAAAAAATAAAAAAAAATCACCTCCGCGGTCGTTTCCCACCTGCTGGTCTCGTCGAAGGCTTCCTTGACCAAGCCGAACCCATCCGTCGTCTCCAGCCACATTTTGACCTCTGCGGCCCGGCACGCTGAGGGCAGCCTCACCACAGGACCCCTGGTCATGCTGTCGGCCAGGATCCTGCTGCTGCAGCCCCCGCTCAGCTGGACGGGGTAAGAAGAAGAAGAGCGCTAACGGTTAGCGACGGAGTGCACCGGACATGACTGGAGCAGGAGCCGGTGTACCTACAGAAACCGCTCTGCATCCTCTGTTGGTGCTGGCCACGAGGCAGCCCTCCGTGGTCGCCATGGGGACATGAAACTGCTGGCCGTCCAACAGCAGCGGGCCGGCCACGCCCACTGGCACTGGCATGTAGCCGATGACGTTCTCGCAGCAAGCGCCCATCACCTACAGCAACACAAAATGAAACACAAAGCAGCGGATGAGGAGCTGAAACGGTTTCTATGGCAACATAAAAACAGGATAACTTAAAGGGGAAGTGTTACGTGAAATCAATTTTATGAGTTTTACACTGTTATGTTATTCCCTCATCAAAAACATTCCTGGAGTGTTGCTTTGACTCTTTCATGCATGTTTGAGAAATCCTTTAATTTCCATGGCAACCATTCAGTTGTGCAAAGCACCTGGGTGGACCTAGCCCCGCCTCCAAGGATGAAGCTCCTCCCCTACTCAGCTCCTTCAGACTAGCCAGCAGCAATTAGCAAACTACAAAGTCAAATTTCTTATAAGTGATATTTGATATATAACGGCATTTATTTATATATTATTAATAATACTGCCCCTTTAAAGTACGAGGGAACCGGTAAATACCTTTGAATAGTCGTAGCCTTTGTAAGGCAGACCAGACAAAGCGGAGCTGACAGGAAGTTTCAGCGCCAGCATCTCTCTCCTGATGGCCACGCCCCTTTCTGGAGTCTCCAGCAGCGCTTCCAGTTTGTAGTTCAGGATCTTCCTAGCGGTCACCAGGTTGATCACCTCTGAATCCGTCAGCATTTCTGGACCCCTCTAGAAAAAAGAAATATTTTAAAAAGCATCAGAAACCATTTCCACACCATCAAAAACTACCTGAGCTGTCTGTGTGGTCTGGTGAGTCACCTGGGGGTCAGAGAGGACGGCCATGCATTCCTCCAGTGAGCGAGGTTCTGCTCCACAGCCTGCAGGAGCTCTGCACGTCTCCAGGCGAGGTGAAGCACAGCCGCCGACCTCCACTGAAACGCTTCGTCTCACTTCAGTGACAGAGAGGAACACGTCATGTTACTGTGCTGGTCTGTGGCTCTTTGGATCTTAATAAAAAATGAAAAAGCACCAGCTATTGTTTCTAAATTTAGAAATATTAAACTTTTTAACAGTTTTTCTCTGTAGTCCTACAATATTTGAAGTGAATTCCCACAAATTCTGACGATAAAAGTGCAAGTAACATTTTTAAATATGTTTTTCTTCTCATTAGGTTGGTAATCTATGTGCTTTTTTATTGTTTAAATCATTCTCCGTCCTACAGAAGAAAAAATAATAATTTTGCTAAAATTTCATGCTCATCTTTATTTTAAATTCTATAAAATAGGGAAAAATTGTGCATCTTTGAGAATGACAAATTTCCTTTCTGAAATTATTTTAAAAACGTAACATGACATTTGCAGCTCAAAACCAGTTTTCTTTGTCCGGCCTGAGAGTAAAAATTGTCTGTAGGTAGTAAAGTGTTGCAGATTTAGTCAATTCAACTAGTTTAGCTATCAAATGGGATCAAATGTAGTAAAAAAAATATTACACAATTCGTAAGTTTATGTTATCTACAAAAGGCTAGTTGGGAAAATGTTTCCATGGCCACTGATTAGAAACAAATGTGTTATAATACAGAATGTTAGAAATATGCTAAACCTAAAATGATCAAGGATATTCTAATGAGATTCATGTTTTTATCATTTTAACACAGACAGGAAGAAGATCCATCTAATCAAAGCCACAGAGTGTTAAATCTGGGAGGAACCTCCCAAAACAAAAAGATACCTTTACAGGTAATGTCAGCCTCAGGCAACGGTTTAACGTCTGAGACCGCCGAGGAAGCAACCCCGGTTGCTAAGACACCAGCGGAGCTTTTCCTGGCAGCTGATTGGTCCCTCCTGCAGCAGCTGTCGGCTGCCCGGGGCTTCTGAACCAGAGAGGCGCCGCTAATAGGACTCCTGAGAGACAGCGAGGACTCGGTGTCCGCTTGCTCAAAGAAGACGTACTTGATGGCGAGAAGCAGCGCCAGGCCAAGGGTTATCACATGTTCCAGCTCCATGCTGGAGGGACGAGACGGACAACAAACATGAGCGGAGCGGGACAAACGGGATGTACAGAAAGACGCTTCATCTGCAAAGTTCAAGCATTTTTCAAAATACCATTTCAAACTTTTCCTGCACCAAACTGGAGATAGAAATGATACAAATGACAGTTTCAATTCACTATTATATCGTTTATTAATGTTAACTTTCTTTGAGATGATATTCTACATCCTGCAGCAAGGACAAGGGAAACTAAAATGTAGGAACATTTTATGCGTTTTAAATGTCTTATACCCTCCTGATAACAAGTGTAAGTATAAAATGATCAAAAGCTCATTTTGTGTTTACCTGGTGAGTTTCAGGGGCCACACGGTCCCAGCTGATTCCAGTCTCTCAGCTACGGGTCCCTCTGCTGTGCGATTGCGACCCGAACGCTCAGCTGTTAACCGAGTGTGGGCGTGGACCAGGGCCAAACCGAGAGACTGAAAGACGGGAAAGAGAAACGGACTGACGCTTGCTTCATTGTTCCAACTTCACACGAGGAAAGTAAAACTAAACCTCCTTTAGGCAGCAGCAAAAAACTGGAAAGATTGTTTTGTTTCTTTGTTCTCACCATGATGATTTTAACTCTTTGGGTCACAGGGTTGGGCTTGTTGTCTTCTTCCTCTGCCAGAACATTAGCCAAGTGGCTCATCTGCCAGATGGGACGGCCTTCCCGACTTTCCCTGGACAGCTTTAAAGCAGAAGAATCCACTGATGTGTATCAGTAACTCACTGATACACATCACTGGACTGGACGTTACACATCGAGTCTGGGAATAACGGTAGCTGGTAAAATGGCACAATCATGCCAAGAATCTGAAAAATGGATGCGATGTTTTGCTATTAGATGTCAACACTATGGCAGCGAAAATAACAAGGTCCAAGTGAATCACATTTCACAGGAGAGGAAAAAGCTTTAACTTAAAAAAAAATGTGAGAAAGCAGGAAGTAGGTTATGCTGGCTTGACAATTTTACCGTGTAGATGTGCTGAGGAATTCGGTATGTTTTGGTTCAGTTAACACTAAAATAAGGCAACAAACACACCTAGACTCTGACAGACCATCAGTAGAGCAGGTGTTTAAATTAGCTGATCTACCAACCCCAGTGTTTAGTTGGCCAATTAGCAAAACTAACGCTGAGTCCGAAAACTGGAACGGACTGAATGCTCTCAGGTTTTTATGGTCTCCCTTTGTCTGGGAAACGTCTGCGTGTTTTTTGGTGTCCATTCCTGATACACTTGAACATAATCTCTGCTATCAGCTAGCAGAGCTGTTGTCAGTCAGTTGCCATGACAACTAAACGTGGTTTTGAGTTGTTTTTTTGGCATTGATTCCCTGCACACTGCAGCCGTTGTGATTTCTAAAAGTTTAATAAGCGACAAAAACTGGACTAATTTTCCTTGTTGTTCGCAGTATGTGGAGATGTTCATAAGTGTCATCAAATGGGATGAAATATTTCGTAAAGCACAGGAGTCATAGTTTGATTATTATTAGCAATAATTATGTAAAATTAAGTTATTGTCCAATATTAAAAAAAAGAAAAATTCACCTAGAAACGACAGAAACCAAACTATTTATGGATTTATTTCTAGGCAGTATAAATATTTTACATATTGAAACCTAGCAATTTTCTCCACTTTAATCTAAGCCTCATTTTCTAAAACTTGGTTAAGAAATAAGAGCGCTATGACAGATTCCTGCTCAAAGGAACAGTTTAGTTTTGTTGTTGTGGCTCAAAGCACAGTAATGACTCCTGCAGGAGTACGTCTCTAGCCATAGCGGCCAACCGGCGCTGTCCAATCCACCAATATACATCAATGATAGCAACTATTCTCTACATTAGACTGAGCTTGCTTCAACAGGATGTTTTGGGTTCAACCTTACCTCGAGGACTAGAGAGACGCACGCTGGGAAGAACGTCATGAAAACAAAGTAATTGGCCAGAACAGACATGCAGCCAAAACAGCACATGATCTCCAACTGAGGAACGCCTGGAGAGCAAATCAGGTCCTGATTAAAAACTGTTTGACACCAGCAAATGTTTTGGGTTGTTAAAACAAAACAAAAGTCGTTCTCACCCGACATGGTGCCGATTCCTATAACCAGACACTCGACGAGAGCATCCAGGGTGAACGTGGGGCCGAGGATAGCCATGCCCTTGGATATGTTCTCCCTCACCTCCTCCTACACAGAATCACGACCAGATTGTTACGGCTGAACGGTTCAAGGTGCAAGTTCAGACGCATCGACAGGCGTGAAACACTACCTGGGAGTTGGAGCTGAGGGCAAATTTAGCTAAAGTGCAGGCTTTGGACAGGTCAATGAGCAGGAGAAAGAACGGCAGAGCTTCACTGCAGGAAAACAGGACAGGGTGAGATTTCTACAACAATAATAACTAAAACAACTGAGCAGCAGCCTTTGTATCAATGTCTTAAAGAGTTTGAAAAAAAAAAACACCATTAGATTGGGCAGAGATCAGAACGGGACAATCAAATGAAGTTCATTCCGACGGGAGCGTCTGATTAGTTTGACAGATTGTTAAGGCCACACTAAGAAAAGTTTAAAAATAAAGAAATAAAATTACGAGAATAAAGCCATAATGTTTCACGAATAAAGTTGCAATGATATGAGAAGGAAATCAAAATACTATGAGTTTATACTTATTAAGACTTTATTTTACTCATTTTATTTTCTTAAATTATAAATAATGCTCCGTCTTTGATTGGAACTGAATTACACCCCTTATCGTTTTTCAATCAGAAACACAAGGCAATCTTTCTCTAAAATACTAGTAAGTATTATAATTCTAAATAAAGTCCTAAGAACTTGACGCCATCGTCATATTAAAACAGGAAAACTTTAATTTGAGACGCTTTGCTCTCTGTCCAATATGACTAAACTTGTGCAACGTTTAAAAGTATCATTTCCCTTCCATTCTGCAACAATCTGCTGCTTCGTGTTCATCCAGTAGACAAAATACAGATAAATTTAACCTAAAGTTTGTGATTCCTTCATGACTAAAGTGAGACAATTATCAGGCGTATGAAAACTTTCCTAAAGCACAACCCAAAACAACACTTACTTAAGACCGGTTAGTTCTTTCCCGAAGAAGTGGATGACCACTGTACTGAAAACAAAGCTGGAAAACACTGTAAACAATCCAGCAATACCTGCAGGAACAAACAAAAACAAATGTGTTTAGATATTTTTGGATGTTCATTTGTTTTCCCAAACGACTGTTGTGCTAGCGTTGGGATGCGTAACAAGCACAAGCCGGTCATTCAGCTCAATTCAAAAATACTTCATTTATCCCCGAGGTGAATATTGTCATAACTCAAATCGTCCAAGTCTCTTTAAAGAGTCGTTGTGTAACGGTGATGCTATGGGCAGGAAGGATCTCCAGTAGCAGTCAGTATTTGACGCTAATAAGTTGCTTCCAATTGTAAAAACAATATCTTGTTGCCTCAGTTACACATCATAATAACTGTTTAAAAGTAGAAAGAAAGAAAAAAAGAGAGCAAAAATCCTTCCAGCTCCCCAGCATCCAAAATCAAACTCCAAAGCAAAATCTACAAAAAGAACAAATCAGAACGAAGGTGACAGAGATACCCCAACATGGAACGGTGTAATTTTAGAACATGGTCACAGTCTGTCATCATACTGACCCAGAATATATTTGGATCCCAGCTGCAGGAGGTTCTTAAACTGAAAGTAGATATAAATAATAGCCATGCAGCGAGTGATGGTTAAAACGATTATATCACTACTGGGGGCCTCCTGAAAGAAAACAGGACATATAACCTCTTGTTAGCGTGAAGGAAAACAACTTTCTGTCCTTCCAAATGCTCCGTTCACAGCCGTCTCACCTCTTTAACCTTTGGACAGTTGTTCCAGCTGCACATCTGACTGCTGGTCGATGAGCTGTTCATGTTCATGAGGCAGACGGTGACGGCCAGGGTCCCCACTATCACCTCCCAGGGGTGGGAGGCCACCAGCAGGCCGTGGAGGCGGAAAAGACGGGCCAGCATCGTGGATGTCGAGATGCCTGCTTACTGGAGCTTCATCTGTAAGGCGACAAAATCACACCTGAAACCAAATGACGGAGGTTAATTAGAAGGTTTAAAACGCCCAAAAATGGCCGACTGACGCAGCTGAAGAACTTTTCTTTTCACTGTACACACGCCTCTTTATTTAGCCAAAAAGCAAACTGTATCTACTTTCTCTAAATCTGAGAGATACTGGCAGTGCCTACTGTTAGCCTTAGCAACATTAGCTGTCACACCCGAACTTATCTAACATAGCCTCTTACCAGAGGAAGCTTATCCTACAGCCTTAAACGTTAATAAAACTTCCTGTTCAGTGCCACTAGAGCTCCTACGTACCTCAAATGGTGAGTTTTGCCGCGGTCAGAGGGTCTCTTTCATATTTGTGACAGCTCTGCTGCTAGACTGATGTAACTAAAATCAACATGGCGACGCGGAACTCCTGACCTCATTCTGTCGTCACCGCGGAGACGTGAAGGGGCGGCGCCGAAGGACAGGAAGTACGTCAACAATTTTTCGATTTTATTTATTTATTTATTTGTTTGTTTATTTTCACATTTAAAACAGTTTTTAGATGCAATTTGTTTTATCGAGAGAAAAAAATATCAAAGGTACTGTTTTTTCCTTTGTATTTTGCATTATTTTTTACGCAAAAGTCTATCAATGCGCCACTCCGAGTAGTAATACTGCGTTGTTCTGTAAAAGGAAAAAACAAAAAAAGGAAAAGTGCAAGTAGCTATTTGATTTGTTTTAATGCAAATTAATAGACTGAAAATAAAGCCTTTTTGTAGGCCAAAAACAGATAAAGTACACATTGAATTTGGTTTGTTTTTCTTTCATACGTGATATATTAAAAACAAAACTCCCCAGTGAGAAAAACGAAAAATTGTCACATTTCTTATATTCCTTCACACGCATCAGAATTTTTTTTATTGTTTTGCAGTATGACTGACTGTTGTTTCTGCCTCGAAGGTGTTGTGTCACGTACTTTTTTCACAAAAAAGCGAGTGGGAAAGATTGGTTAAGAAATGTTGAATAAAGATGAATGTAAAAAAATGTTTACATTTTGTTGTTCGTTTGTTGGTCATTACTGGTTTCTAATATGAAAATTCAATTACCAAAACATGCATTGATCCTAATTTTAGTTTGAGATTATGATTTATAAATTTGGCTGAATTTTGACATGTACTCATTAAGATTTTACTTATTAAAGTAGGAAAAATTACACATAATTTCTGAAAACGTTTTTTGACATGCTATAGGCTACGTATTGATTTACAAATTAAACTGATCAAATTATAGAAATAAAAGGGCCACTGGCCCTTACACAATTTTGTTCTTATATCTAGTTTTCCTGAAAGACAAATAAGTCAATTTCAGTAGATTTAATTCACTGTCAGCTGATGCTGGGGGGAAAAATTGCAAGAAGTTCTTATTTTATGCATTTATTTTAATTTTTATATATTTAGCTCATTTGCACAAACATTAATATTTCTCATTTCTTATAACTTTAGTTTTGAAAAATTGCATTTACATTATGTTGGCCACTAGAGGGTTCAAGGTCCCTCTGCAGCCACATTCACAAGTTCTGTGCAGTGATAGTTATTCAGATAAATATGATTTAAATTATGAAATTACATTGATCAGCGTTGCCTGATTGCTACATCAGTTTCAGGACACAGTTTTACTGATTCTGCTTGACAGAGGGAGTCTCCTGGAAGAAAAGAATATGTCTTTTCACAAAAAAAACAAACAAAAAAAAAATTCCAGATTCCAGTGTTTTATGATTGCCAGAAGTATTATTATCTGCCAATAGTCTCTTGTGCTACAAATCCTTCCAAAACAAAGAAAAAAATAACTTTTTGTTAGTTCTTTAGAATGAAAACGATTTCATACTTTTACTTGGCATTGCATATGAAGTACAATATGTATTAGACTGGCTGTAAATAAGATGCTAAAATTAAAATCGACACACCTTTAATTTTTTTATCTAAACTCCTGCTTTACTGATAATCTGTTGAGGGTTGCCCTTTTCTTTTCTTTTTTTAACTGAACCAAAGCACACCAAATTCTGCAGCACAGCTACATGTTAAAGTTGTCAAAGTCAAGCTAGCATAACTGACCTAATCTCTTCTCAGTATTTTCCTTAACACTTTTAACAGACCTGTGAAATGTGATACACTTGGCCTCGGATGTCGCTGTGATGTTGACAACTACTAGCAAAACACCACACCCCTTTTCTTTTGTCACATTTAAGATTTAGCACATTATGTTGACAACTTTCAGTTTTTTTGTGCTCCAGCAGGAAGCTGGAGCATGGGATAAGCCACTCTAACTATAAACTTTATCAAAAAGGGAAGTTTAAGTTTTTCACCTGGTCTTAAAAATAGACAGTGTGTCTGTTTCACGTACTAAAACTGGGATTTAATTAGCATGACAGCTAAAAGATTTCTACTTTTAGAAATTCCAGGAACCACAAGCAAACCGGCAGTTTGGGAGCAAAGTGCTCTGTCAGGAACGTATGAAAGAATAAGATCCTAAAGTATGACAAAACTTGATTATTATTTAATCTCCGAAGCAACAGTTACCCTGTTCGGCAAGACATCAATAGTTTTATTTTTGAATGTTCTTAAAGAACACCATTAAGTGACAGAGTTCATCCGGCTTTGCAGAGCCGGATGAATTTACAAATTGACTCATTGTAAGTTTGGTAACAGCACTGAAAAGAAACCTCTGGTTATTCTTGTTCTCTTTTCATTTTTTGTTTTTTCCAGTTTTACCTCCTTTTTCAAGCGAGGGCTCCGTTGTTTAATGCCACTCACAATGAGAAAGTAAAACTATGAAGAAGAAAATTGTATCTTTGAAAAGGTAGAGATTGAATTGCTGCCCTCTGGTGTGTTTTTCTGTGATTCTGAGGGAGGTAAAAGCCGAACAGGTTATTCTAATGTCGTCTGATATAACCTACTATAAAGTAATTTTGTCTAAAGTGTGCGTGCGTGCGTGTGTGTGTGTACTCCATTAGATTAAAAATGATCAGATCATAATCTGACAATACTGTGTAATATCATTTCTACTCCCCAGATATTAAGCTCGTCTTACAGCAACATTCTTCAGTCAGAGGCCTCTTCAGAGTTGCTGCAAGGCTGACTGTTACTGGAGATCCTTTCTGCTCTCTTATCTAGTAATCTGAGGAATGTGGAAATTCAAGTCATTTTTTGAATCATTTTTATTTATTTATTTATTTATTTATTAAAATGATGTCTTGTAACATAAGAATCAGTCATTTTAGCTTCGTACTCATCCGCACAGGATTGAAAGGAAGTTTAAACTGTTTTTACGGTACAGTATTTTATTGTAAAATCAATAAATGAATCAAATTCATTTAATTGTTTCACCTTTCGTATAACTATTTAAAGATATTTAGAGTCAAGTGAATCATTAGAAGCTGTCGACTCGTTTACATAAACCCAATCATCTTGCAGCAGCCAGGCTGACTGTTTCCTGAGAGAAAACAAATCAGTTTGCTGATTTCAAACCAGCTCAGTACCTGGTAACAGAGTCAGTAAGCCACCTTTATCTATTTATTTATTTATTTATTTATTATTTGTATGTTCATTTGAGAGTGCATTAATTTGCTTATTGTTTAAAACACAAATCAGGCCTCCAAAGATCATAGATGTTCGATTAGTCGTCACATGAATCAGACTCACCCTGTGCTATAAACTACTTCCTTACTGAGCTGTTTCACTTCAGCCGCACTGGAGGGTTTCTAAACATGAACAGGCTGTTTAAGGATAAACCACAGGATCTCAGTTTGGTCCAACTCCAGGTGTTGACTAGGCCGTTCCTAAACTTTCGCTTTGTCCTTTTTAGCCTTTCATATGTGAATTCATTTGGACGCTTTGGATTGTTATCATTTGTCATTAACCCATAAACCGAAGAATCCAAAATGTTTTCAAGAAACAAAAGAAGAAATCAGCAAAGCAAACCACCACCACCATCATACCACCACCACCTGCCAAAAAGCTCCACTTTTGTCTCTCTAGTCCACAGAATATTTTCCAAAACTCCTGGTTGATCATCAAGATGAAACAACTGAAACAACATAGTTTCCTTGTTTATTTAAGGATTCCCATTAGTCTCTACTGCAGAGTAGAGACTATTCCTCCTGAGGTTCACACCACAATTAAAATCACTTTTACAAATATATTTATATATATAAATTTTTTTAAATTCCCCTCTCACCCTCCGTGGGTGGTCTCTTTCATCCTCTGAGCTCGGGTCCTCTACCAGAGGCCTGGGAGCTTGAGGGTTCTGCGCAGTATCTTGGCTGTGCCTAGAACTGCACATTTCTGGACTGAGATGTCTGATGTTGTTCCTGGGATCTGTTTGAGCCACTGCTCCAGTTTGGGGGTGACTGCCCCGAGGGCCCCGATGACCACAGGCACCACTGTGGTCTTCACCTTCCAGGCCTTCTCCAGTTCCTCTCTGAGGCCCTGGTATTTCTCCAGTTTCTCATGCTCCTTTTTCCTGATGTTGTGGTCACTTGGTATTGCTACATCCACCACAACGGCTTTCCTCTGTTCTTTATCCACCACCACAATGTCCGGTTGGTTCGCCATTACCATCTTGTCTGTCTGGATCTGGAAGTCCCACAGGATCTTAGCTCGGTCATTCTCCACCACCTTTGGGGGTGTCCCCCATTTTGACCTCGGGGCTTCCAGTCCATATTCTGCACAGATGTTCCTGTACACTATGCTCGCCACTTGGTTATGTCGTTCCATGTACGCTTTCCCTGCCAGCATCTTGCACCCTGCTGTTATGTGCTGGACTGTCTCAGAGGCCTCCTTGCACAACCTACACCTTGGGTCTTGTCTGGTGTGGTAGATCTGAGCCTCTATTGCTCTGGTGTTTAGGGCCTGTTCCTGTGCAGCCAGGATGAGGGCCTCTGTGCTGTCCTTGAGTCCAGCTTTCTCCAGCCATTGGTAGGATTTCCTGATATCAGTATATATATATATATATAATTTTTTTTTTTACATGGTCATCATTCATAGAAGGCAACATGCTCCAGTAAGAAATTGCCGTGAAGTTGCGTTGCTTTGTTAGGCCTGCTCTGCTTCAAATGCTCTTTATTGTTGTGTGACAGAGTCTATTACTTTTTCACAAATGGCCAGATTTTTCTGAATATGTGTTTTTGGTTTTTCTGAGTGAATGAAATCCAAATCTACTTTTTACATTAATTATTGTACTTATTCATTTTTTTATTATTATTTAAAACACATGTACACGTAGATAACTGTGGAAAAACAAATGCTGTGCTTCATTACCAAAGCAGCCAACTCTTAGTTGTACTCTGTCTGAACAGCATAACTCTTGCATGTCTCTGGATAATTGGAACCTGGCGAGCACAAAATAAACCCTTTGTGTTTTAAAAGTGGGTTCTGATGTCAGGGGATTTGGTCTGATCCCCTCCAACATGTGGACTTGTTTTGCTCTTTCTTTTAAGTATTGCTTTGTCAGCGCTGGACGATCATTTAACCGTTCCCAACCGTCTCCAGGGCGCAACTGAATTCAACCCACTGAGAATTGGACGTTCAGATTTTCTTTCTCTCAGAGAAGTTAATGCTGCTCTTTAGCATCACTAGCTCTCATTGGTGTTAAATGTGTCTTATGTCAGTGGGAAGTCAGTTTCTCTTCCTGTTTGGGGCAAACCTTTGCTGCAGTTACACATGTAGCGGGTCAATAAAAACTGCTTCTGTTCTGCTCTACATTTTTATTTCTGCTGCTTTAATTTGGATTGTTTCACTCAGGCATGTTAACACTTTCATGCATTCTTGTGTTTTTTCTAATAATAAAAAGAAGAAACTCGGTATCACTGTTGTGTGTTTCTCAGTCCTTTAAATGTAAGTCAGATGATGTGATTCCATTTTCTCCCAGCAGATTGATTTCATTTGGACGTGAAACTTTTCAGCTGATTTTCTGCTCTCATGCCTCCTGCATTAGATGTGACCCATGTGACTGTTGTTTTTGAACACAGGGATCTGAGCTGTTCGCCTCCAAACGCAGTGTACATTAAGCAGCATGCCTTTCATTTCTTATGACTAAACAATGTTTATGATTAAAACTATAATCTGTTTAAAAAAAAAACAAGTTTCCTTCTTCCTCCTTTTCTTCATATCTTCCAGTATGGTGCCATTTTATAGCACAATTAAGTAACTTTGTTACCGTCAGTGGTTATAAAAATGCTGTATATATGAAATGACTTTCTATGACGTAATTTAACACATTAAATTTGGGCCTCTGTCTCTTTAAGAAGCTCCTGCTGTTTCTGAAGCTCAGCCCTCAGGAAGTCGTCAGAACGTGCATAAAAGAATTAAACTTCAGGTACGTTTTAGACGAAGGAATAACATTATAACACAATGTAAATCTCAGAAAAGTTTATTTTACTTGCCCCTTTAAAACAAGCAAACAAAAAAAGTCAGTTGTATTTAGTGGTAAATAATTGAGCTTTTTAAAATGAGAAATGTGACAATGACTGAGTCAGCACTAAGTCCAGGTAATTGGCCATAATGTCGCAATGACAATATTTCTGTATTTAAAAATAAAAAAAAATAAAAATAAAAAATAACTTTTCCAATGTAATATAACTTTTAGAGAAGGGGTGCGTGTGGTTTTTATTAGCTGCATGCAAAAAGTCTTCAAAAACCCGGACAGAATCAGATCAATCAGTTCGCTTAATGAACTGAATTGCTGCAAATAAACGACTTCCATATCACTTGGCATATTGCACATCACTGCGCATATACGTGTGTGGTAATAAAATGTTGGCGTGAATGCTGCTGCTGCTCTTTGTGTGTAAGACAATATTCCCAATAATAAAATCCCTGTGGGTCTGAAGTTAAGTTTCCAGTTTCTTTTTCCCCACCTCCACCTCCACCTCCACCGCACACAAAGGCGCAGTCAGGTCCGGAGACAATGAGGGCATTGAGAGCAGACGCTCTCCTTTATTTGCAGATGATCTCCCTTTACCCACATTTACCAATAAAGTATTTCGAATTCTTTCTTCCGTTTTGCTTTTCTTTCTCTCTCTCTCTCTCTCTCTTATTTTTTTTTATTTTTATTTTTTATTTTTTTGCTTTAGACCTCTTGGCTCCTTTTATGGTTTACCCAAACATCAACCCATCTCCCCTCCCTTAAAACTTTTTTTTTCTTTTTTTTTTCTTTTTTTTTTGGGTTTCCTCTGTGCGTCACACCAACTCGTCTCCCTCAGCCAGTTCAGAATGACTTCAGGAACTTCCTTCCTACTAACTCCACTTGTTGAATCGGCGCTTTTATTCACTCCTGGGCGCATCTGATCATCCCGCGGCTCCGCAAAGGGAGGCGCAACATCTTCTTCTCCGCAACGTGTAGTTGTAGATCCTCCCTCTTTCCGGGTTACCGTAACCCTCTCATCGCATCGCGGACACGCAGACATCACCAGCTAAAGAGGCTGTTTGAATTTTTTTTCCTCCTCTCTTTGTCTCTGAAGATAATGTTAATGATGTGGCGAGCCGGCGGTCCGAAGTTTTCTGAAGAAAGTGTAGGGGCGCAGGAAGGAAAGATGTGACCACTTTTGGTGTTTCTTCTCGACGTCTGTGAGCTCGGGTTATGAGATCCGATCCTTCAAGTGTCGGTGTTCACATCACTGGAGCTGCTCGACACAACTCTGAGCCAAAACTTTCAGGATGACTTGAAGAGGCGGTTCACGTGGCGCCTGGTACCCCGGAGTAAGGTGGGTGTTTTGTTTACCCTCCCACAAAAAAAATCTCAGATGTGTTCTGGTAGATGAAAACAGAAGGAAGCGTTTATTTTTTTTTTGTCTAACAAAAGTAAAAAAAAAAATTTTAAAAAAATAAAATAAGATAAAAAGTATTGTTAGTTAAATATTAATATGAGGCAGTTTAAACAAATGTATCTTTTTATATTCTCACTATGCTAATTTTGGTGTTCCACAAAAAAGCTGAAAATGATTGGTAATCTTGCAGCTGACAGAGACAACATTTCACTGTGGTCTTTATTATAGCACTTCCCCGGGGACTGAATCAGCTGTTGAGACTGTGGCCTGAGAACAAACAGTTCCATGTACTAATGAGCTGAGCAACAGGAGTCCAGTAAAAGTAGTCGCACAATCGTACTTTTCCCCATGTCACCACCAAAACCTGAAACGTCTTCTACTGGGATTTCATTTGACAGGAAAACACAAAACCAGAGAATCATTAGCCAAGTGAGTTGAAGATGATTCAGGACCATGGTCATTTAGCAAATAAAAACCTGAAAACTGTGACTTGCATTTGCATGAATTCCAGTAACAGGAATTGAACAATTCCACGTCAAGAGTTTACCTGGAATTTACCTCATGAACGCACCGAGACCAGAATCTTTGCCATTTTTTTTTTTGTGAAATATGTTAAGTCCCTTTAGATCGGATTGACAGAGTATACGACCAGCAAGTTTAACATCTCTGATTCTCAGTTCAACTCAGAGACTTTTAAAAGACTATGACTTAATCTCAACCAGGTTTATTTTAGGGATGTTGTACCGTTAGAAGATGAATTTCGACCTCAGTTTAAATTCTTCTTTCCATCAGCTCCAAGCAGCTTCTTTGTCACTATTGAAGAAAACATCCCCTCAGCATCATTGTGCCACCACCATGTTTCAGCATGTGGACGGTGTGTTCATGGAGACGTCCAGTGTCAGTATGTCTCATTTGACCAGTCCACCTTCTTCCATTTGTTTGTTCAACTATAAGACTATCTTATTAATGCTATTTTTGGACTTGTCCCGATCTGATATTGATATAAAAATCAATCCGATTTCAGCCAAAAAAAAAAGAGTATCAGATTATCTACGTCTGCATCTAGAATCTCCAATATAAACAGGACTCTGCTCCAGTATTTAGTCCGCCATTGTTACGTATTGTTCTCTGTTTGGATAATATCACCTATCAAACCTTTTCCAACATCCCACATGGAAAAATAAGTAGTAAAAAGTGCGCATGATTCATCCTGATATTGTTTTGGGGTCAATATTAGTATCAGCAAATTCTCAAAGCTGCAATATTTGTATCGTATTGCAAAGTGAAAATATTGTATCGGGACACCCCGATTATTTTATTAAGGAGTTGTGGAGTTAGTTGTCTTGTCAACAGATTCATCTACCTGAGCTGCAGTTCCTCTAGCGTTACCACAAGCCTCTTCGGTTGCTTCTTCTTTTTATCTGTTTGTTTGGCCGCTTTATATTAAACACACCGTCATGTCTGGGCAGGTTTGCAGTTGCGCTATACTCCTTCAGTCTTCTATGACAGACTAAACAGAGCTATGTGAGATGTTCAAAGCTTGAAGTTATTCTTCAACAACCTAACCCTGTTTTAAGCCTATAATCACCCCTTACCTAAACAGGTTTACATTATTTTTCACTTCACTTACGTACCTGAAATGTGTTTGAAATGTTTGAAGGTTTTCCATGTTCTCATGTGAGTCGTAAATCCGTTGGAAAAGATTTTATTACCTTTCTGACCTATTTTTAAAAAGTCAATTTTCTTTTATTAGCTTTGCTAGGTAAGAGATTGGCTGGAGCTCAGTGGAAACGGAAGTTCGATTCCAGTTTCCCTCACCACATGTCGATGGGCAAAGCACTTAATCTCCAGGTGTCTACTGATTTTCATATCACTGTATCTTGTGAGTGCACCTGGGTAACTGGGACTGTGTGCTCTGGGCGCAACACACAGTTATGTGAAAAGTATTTTCCCTCCCACAACTGTCTTCTGTTTCTGTGTTATCACATTTCAATTTTTCCTAACAGTCAAAGTTTAATCTCAGTCAGAGTTAACTCGAGTGAATAAATGACAAATTTGCTTAAGAAGAGAAGAAAGCTAGCCAAAGCCCTGTGTGGAAAAGGGTGATTTACCCCTGAACCTAATAACTGGCAGTGCCGCCCTTGGGGGCTGTTCTGGGGAAGAGCTAATTACATCGCTTTAATATTTGTGGTTCACCAGGAGGCGTCAGCAACAATCCACAGTTGGAATGTTTCAGTTTTCTTTTTTAAAGTTGGTTTGTTCCTGGATGGTTCGCTATAGAAAAACTTGGATAGATATAAAAATATACATGTTGTCCCACTACAAAATACGCCATCTGGGATTTGTCCCATTCCGATGCGTTTCATCCTGGCCAATCAGCGAACAGAAGGAGTTGCGAATGATGCCGTTGACTTTCCGGGTTGTTTTCACCAATGCAGTCTGCCTGTATAAGGTTGTAGGTTGGTGATGGCAGCAGAGGAAGTGAACGAAGATGTTCAGTTTGTGTTGGACACACTTCCAAATATCAAACAGTTAAAGTTGAAGTAAGAGGAACGTTTGAGATACTTTATTGCTAGCAAATATGTTGTGGCTCTACTTCCTGTGTGGCTGTTCACAGCCACTCAGTTTGCTATGAGATTCACAGCGTAGTTTCTTTCACAATTTAGCTAGCACATTACATAAGTGACAGCCGAAATTTTTTATTTTTTTGCAGAATGACTTTAATTCACGTTAAAGTTCATGACACAGCATGTCTCAGATTAAAATCCAAATGTTGACAGTCCAGACTCACCATTACCCTTTGGCTTGTGTTTAGGTGGAGAGCAGAATTCATGGTTTTATCATCCAGGTCCTGAAAAGCATTGTAACTCAAGACCATCATACTACCACTACCACTGTGGTGTTCTTTTTTTCAGACAGAACTTCTGCAGTGTATTATTGTCTATAATGAATATAGAATATTTTCCCCTAAAGTCTTGTGGATCAAATGATCTGTTGGCCTTTGTCTTCTTATTGGTCAGCCTCGGAAAGCTCCTTTGACTCCCCCTTTTTTTTTTGGCCTGCTTGCGCCTTATTGTTGAACCACAAATTTTGACCCTAAATGTAAGGTCAAGTAAGGTCAGCAGTGCTTGTGACGTCCTGGATGAGTTCTCAATACTTTCTTTGAGTCATTTCTTTAGGCTGCCCTGGGAAAGTTGACCACTGTCCCACGTTTTCTCCGGTTGTGGATGATGGCTCTCATTGGGGTTCAGTGGCTTCCCAAAGTTTTAGAAATGGTTTGTAACCCCAACAAGACTGAAAAGATGCCAATGACTTTGCTTCTGTTAAGTTCTTGATTTTATTTATTTCTTTTTGTCGGATCATGATGTGATTTTTCATAATGTAACGAAGGGGTAGCTAGTAAAATGAAATACATCTTCCCAAAACTGTGGTTAAACAACATTAATTGTAGGGAGTCCATTAGTGTTTGTTTTTTGGTTTTTTCCCTCAAAAGGTCGGATAGGTTGGAATGGGTTTTCCTTCCTGATAAATGAAATCATTATTCACAAACTGCTTTTTGAATTTTGTCCGGTTGTCTTTGTCTGATATTAAAATTTGCTCGATCATCTGAAACATTTAAATATGACAAAAAAATAAAAATAAAACAAGAAGAGAGTACATCTGCTGTGGCCAAGCCTTTTTCATGCCACAGCGTTTTTAATCCACTTACCATTTCCATATTCAAACCTAGGCTGAGTTTCACACCACCTCAGCGTAATTCACTCCTATAATGTTTAGAAGCCACACTTCAAAGATTACACAAAGTTTCCGAGCTTCCTTGCTTTACATTTTACTTTAATCTCAACCGAGTTATTTTAATGGAGGAAACCTGCCTCAGGCCTGGCATTGAAGTCAGAGGAAAGAAACCCACACTTTGCATTGTGTCACAACATCATATCTCCTCACCTCTTGTAACCGAGCCATCCGTTTGCCTCTCATACGCTGTATTTTGTTGGTTGATTGGACGGAAGGGTACAGAGGAGTGAATGTGTCAAATCTGTTTGGTCGTAAGGTCTTATTTCGCATTTCGATGCATCTCAAGCCATGTCTCATGCTGCGAGTCCTGAAGATGCCCTACCTGAGCACAGCTGCCAAATCTCATTGTGTTTTTGTATGTGCTAGCGCTGGGCCCTGCTGAGTCCAGGCAGTGGCCCAATTTTAGTTAGTTAGGGTTTCCAAATGCATTACAGCAATAGGAATATATTCCAGGGAATGGGTGTGTGGGAGTTTATCCTGCCATCAGCTCTGGTATGTTGGTAAATCTTGTGAGACATACTTGCTGGGCGACTTTCTTTCACTGCTACATCTTAACGATCTCAGATTTAATCTCCACTGAAGCTCATAAGGCTTGTTCTCTTTAGGACAAACCACAAGATTCTGTGTCATTTGTTAAAAAATGACTTCAATTAGTAGGAGGGAAGCAGAACGCACCTCAGAAACCAGAAAGATAGAGGATGGATTCCTCTGCCCCACACACCAAAAACTGTCAGGAGCACGTAAGAATAGCCAACTTTCTCATCCATGGACCTTTGTTTAGACCCAGAAAGAACTCAGTTAATTATTCACTACATAAAGCCACGGTGGCGAGAAGAGGCAAAATACTTAAACTGGTTTGACTTCAAAGATTCAAACCAGAAGGAAGTTCAAAAGAGAAGGAAGTTGCCTCACACCACACAAAATAAAGATCAACAGTATGATTTGGTGTGAAGGCCAAGCAACGCTGAGCTGTGGGCTCACAGGAATGAGATGAAGCTTAAACTCTTAGTCTGCTAATCATTACCTCATTTTGCCTCTACCTCCTCCGTTCCCCAGCTGTTGTTAATCACCTGTCATCAACTCCTCTGGTTCCTTAGTCACTTGCACTCCTTCTTGTGTTTACATAATCTCCCTCATCTCGTTGTTTTTCATTGGCTCCTTCTGTTGCTCCTACTCATGTTCCTGGCTTCCCATTGGTTCCTGCATTGTCCACTGTTTGGATTATTAGTTCATTGTTTATTTTTCATTAAAGAAAGTGACATACGTTATGACACCTTCATGTAATTTCAACTTGAGGTTTCTCTGATTTTGCTGAAGTGAATTGAAATATCCTTTTTGGACCAATCGGGACCGGATTGCTAAAAGAAGCAGCCAAATCATTTGCTCTGTGTTCTTATTTTTAAAACAAGGAGAACAGAGTTCATTGTTAAAATAATCTGTAGGGTGTGTTTTTAAAAAAAAATCAAGTCAGACTTGAATGAGAATGACGGTTCAAAAGTTTGTATTGGGAAGATAATGTAAACTACAAAGGTTATTATAAAGGTATTTATCCTCTGAAAAAGTACGTGCAAATAGATGAAGCATTCTTGGTGTCATTTTAGCTTTGCTTAAATGACTTTCTAATAATAAGGGTGTGACAATACAAGCACCTGAGATAAAGTGAATATTTAATGACTGGAAAATTCAGTTTAACTTTGAGAAGTCAGTGGTTTATTTGAGCTCGTCTAGACTTCAACTTGGTCTTAATGCTAAAAATAATAACTAACTTTTTGCGTTTTCACCAAGAGAATTACTGAGATTCAGAAATCTCAACCTGTGTTTTAAATTGTCTCTGAGTGTAGATGTATCAGGTTTAGGTTCGATCAGTTTAAACATTTGCCAATACAGTAAAAATTAGCTGATTAGAAACTACAACTCAGGGAAGCTCTACAGTGTATGCTAGCTTCACCGTCGCCAACGGTCAGCTTTCCTGTCTTGTCTGTCGTTGTTTCATCGTTTCTTTTTACTACTTAGACCTTTAAGAGTTTTTGTAGACAAGTGTTGCTAGCAAAGGATGTTTTCATTTGCCTAATTTGTCAGCACAAAGAATTACTTTCTTTTATGCCTTAAAATAATACTGAAACACAGAAACAGTGTTTCCTGCTTGAAACAGTCATATTCTGGTTCCATAATACTGAGCTAAACTTAAAGTCACAAACTGACAGGGTCTGGACTGACCTTTACAGGATGGATTTCACTTGGCAAGAACCATGCTGACATTTTATTACACTCCTAATCTCTGGTATTGTTTTTTCACTGCTGAAAACTGTGAAGTCTGGAAACAACTGGACGAGTTGGGAAATGACATGAGATGTCATTACACCCCAAATTATAATATGAATTTTATCTTTTTTTCTTTCTTTTTTTTTTTAAATAATAGCTATAAATTTAAATTTGAGGTGACCACCCAGCCATAATCTATTGCTGAATCTATCTGAAAATTGGGCATTGCAGCCTTGAGTTGCCCATCTGGATGTCTTATGTAGGAAACACGTTCTGTATTTCAGCTGAAGAGAGGCTGAGCTCTCCCAGCCTGGTGGAGACACACCAGCATTAATAATTGATTGAAGGACGTTTACGGCAGGGCTTCAAAAAAGGTGAAGAAACGTTGTGTTATTGAAACCGAATCCATTCACTCCTTGGATACCAAACGCAAACAGAGTTTGACTAAAAGAAAGGCTGGTGCAGCGGGTGAAACGTGGCCCCGTTTCAAACTTTACTGACTCTTGGTGCAAATATTCAAGTCATATTAGACCCAAAAAAGAAAACAAATTCCACAGTAATGGTTTGCTTCAAATGTTTATTCTGTGTTTTTAATCAAAAATACCACTCAATGTGTTGGTTTCTGTTCCTCAAGTGTGTTTCTTTTGTTTTGTTTTGTTTTGTTTCCCCACAGGATGAATGCAAAGCGGTCTATGCTGAAGCTCAGGAAAAAGTTCATCCCCAGCCTCCTCTCCGTGCTGACGGTAATTATCCTGCTGCTGGTCAGCGCCAAGTACATCTACATCCCTGAGTTCCTGGATCCTCCACCAGCTCCAACCAGTCAGTCATTTGTCAAGCACAACATCAGCTGCAAAGCCATTTATGACATGGACCCAGTAGAAGTGGGTAAATCCCTCATCATCAGAAGGAAAACTGTGGTGGAAGATAAAGATGAACGTCTGATCGACTTTACAGGAAATTGCCCTGTCTTCAGGAAGATCAGGGGTTATGATGATTTGTGTGTTTCCGAGGAAGAGAAGATTTTTCCCATTGCGTACTCTTTGGTTGTACATAAAAATGCGTGGATGGTGGAGAGACTCCTCAGGGCGGTGTACTCTCCCAACAACGTCTACTGCATACACTACGACAAGAAGTCATCGGCTCAGTTCGTCGCTGCCATGGAGGGTTTGTCCAGCTGCCTGCCCAACGTCTTCATCTCCAGCAAACTCGAGACCGTTTTCTACGCAAGCATCAGCCGCCTGAAGGCCGACCTCAACTGTTTGTCGGACCTTCTGACATCAGAGGTCAAGTGGAAGTACGTCATCAACCTTTGCGGCCAGGACTTCCCGCTGAAGTCCAACATGGAGCTGGTGTCAGAGCTGAGGGGGCTGAAAGGCTCCAGCATGTTGGAGACGAGTCGACCCAGTGAGCACAAGAAGCAGCGGTTTCTGTACCGCTACGAGCTGCAGGACGCCAGTTTCGAGTATAAGAAACTTCCGGTGAAAACACAGCAAGCAAAGTCTCCACCGCCGCACAACATAGAGATGTTCATCGGCAATGCCTACTTTGTGCTCTCGCGGGAGTTTATCCAGTTCATGAACTCGTCGGCTGTAGTGAGGGACTTCCTGGCCTGGTCGGAGGACACCTACTCTCCAGACGAACACTTCTGGGCCACACTTGTGCGACTGCCGGGCGTTCCCGGGGAGGTGCCCAGGTCCCAGCCCGACATCACAGACCTGATGAGCAAGACGAGGCTTGTGAAGTGGCAGTACCTGGAGGAGAACCTTTACCCGCCGTGCTCGGGGCAGCACGTCCGCAGCGTTTGCATTTTTGGGGCGGCCGAACTGCACTGGCTGCTCAACTATGGTCACTGGTTTGCCAACAAGTTCGATCCCAAAGTGGATCCCATCCTTCTTCAGTGCCTTGAGGAGAAACTGGAGGAGAAGCAGAAGTTGTTTCAGAAAGGGACAATGTTGACTTGCCCAAAAGGTTAGCTAAAATGATGGCTGTTGACTTTTCTTTTAATTGCCCCACAATCTTAAGAGACAAAATCCATTGGACCACACAAGTCCAGTGGGGTCACGTGCACTTTTATGAGTTTTTTTTATTTGTGTGGTTTCGGGAACTGACGGTCTGACAGGACACCCACTAAGGAGCTTTTGTGTCGATCAGAAACTAAGACATACACACAAATATGCGTACTATAGGATTGTGTTAGTTATTTTTTTCTACATTCTGCGCTTTGGTGCATCCATTCCTATTTTTTGTTTGGAAACACTCCATCCTTTCTCCTTGGATGATAGATTTCTCTCTGTCAGAAATGTAGGAACCTCAAGCATGTTGTTTAATTAAGGAGAGAAAAACTATGTCTACAATCAAGTTCAGGGACCAGCTACTTTCTATGTCACTGTGATTGTGGACTTTTCAACTCTTTGTATCTTTTGAAAATGCTTTATAAAAGACTTTGAGCATTGATGGAACAGCAATAGATTTCCAGTGCTTTGAAAACATTTAAACATGATTAAATTATTATTGAAGACTTGGGTTGCACAATGTTGACTATGAATAAATCATCTAAGTCAGTTCTGAAGTGTTACTATTTAATGAATAAAGTATTATTCTAACCAGATATACAGTACTTGGATGATCTGAAATGTACATTTATGGCTGATGAAGATGTAAAGAAATACTGAACATACTGTACATCCTTGCAGGTATTACTGAATAGCAGGACTATGAATACAGTTTAAAGCAATAGGCACAATAGACACAAACAAAAACGCAAGTCCTGAATGAAAAATACTAGTTTTCTTTTCTTTAATGCTAATAGTGTCTTCTACTTGCCAAGGAGGAAACTTTAACAGAGTTTAGGGCGTAAAAAGTGTTGATTGATGCAAATATGTGCAAATTAGGCAAAACTCTCGCTATTGAAAACCGTCCTGGGATGTCACCCGGTCTCCCCCAGCCTGTCCATGCAGTTTCACTCTTTAAGTTGATTTATCGTGTCCGTCAACAGTCCTCTAAAACGTCCACATCTAAAGCAGGAGCCATTCACTGGACTTCTAAATCTGACACGGGGAGATTTCGCCGCGAGTCTCACTGAGAGAGCTGTGGGCAAAAAGCGGCGAGGTAATTTAGCTTCTGATGAGCTGGTTATATAAAGTCATTTTATTAGATCAGCAAACAGCACTCACTAAACCATTTAAAAGTAATAAAAAGCTGCACAATGGAGTGGGTTTTCTTTTTCCATAGTTGAAACCAAATGATCACAGTAAAAATTTGCAATCTAAAGTGTAAAAACACTCGAATATGAATACATAAATTGCTCCTGTTCACTGCTGTTTGGTTTTAATCCAGGCACCCTCTTTTTGGTCTGATCAAAGTTTTTTGTTTTTTTTTTATGAGAAGTGCTTGCCACATTTTTTATGTGGTTGCAGAAACAACATCATGAAAGGTTTCATTCTTCACATCGTCACTGTGAGCGGTGCTGTGAAACTAAATGTCCAATTAGCTTTAAAAGACAGTTGGAAAGACAGCGACTCAGGAATGGGGTCGCAGTATCAGTGTGTGCATTATTCTTATTGCAAAGTATGATCAGAAGGGAAATCGTTGTTGGTTAATATATTCCAGCTGCCGTCGGACATAAATAAAATTGCCAAATAGGTTAAAGGTCACAGAGTGATGGAAGATGAAAATGAGAAGACAGAAGAAAATGTGCATATATGACAGCTGATGTTGTCATTGCAATATTCACTAATAATATCTCCAACAGCAATCAGAATAACTCTCAAATACACAAAATAAACGTACTAGTTGCGTTCTGAAAAAGCAGCAGGTTAACCGTTGACAAGATGGCAGCCATAAGGTCCTCTTCAGGAAATCTGTTGAAAATTCACTCNCTCGTTCCAGTGGAACAGCAACTAGCGCTGCAGCTGCAAAAGCCAGGGCTAACGCTGAAGCGGCAAAGGCACGTTTAGTATTTGCAGAAAAAGAAATGAAGTTAAAAATGGAAAAGGCTCGTCTAGAAGCTTAAATGGAAATGTTAAGTTTGGAAAAGGAGACTGCTGCAGCCATAGCAAAGGCAGAAGCCTTAGAAGCAGTGGTGGGAGGAAGTGAAGGAAAACACAGCTGTAGGCTTCCTTTCATCTCATCAGTAGTTGACTCTTCCGAGCGCACAAAAGAGTATGTGGAGAACCAGGCTAAACTTTCAGCAGACATACATGTGGAATCACACCATGCACCGTGTTTACAGTCACACTGGCTACCTCTAGAACAACCTTCACACAATACGTTATACATGCCACATCTCACTCCACCAAGAGATGATTGCCCTGCTGTTGCTAATGCTAATGTTTTTAAAACGCAGCAAAAAAGCCTTAACCCATTTATCACAATGGATGTGACCATGTGACATGAACAATGCAATGGAAGCTCGTCCCACATCCCAACGTGGCAACTTCCAGCAGCCTGCTCACTCAACTGGTTCGCAGATGACAGACTTCTTCAGATTTCTAGCATGACGAGAACTTGTTACAAAAGGTCTTTTACAGTTTAACGACAGACCAGAGAACTACAGGGCCTGGCGATGTTCATTCCAGAATGCCATAAGAAACTTAAACCTAACATGTGATGAAGAAATGGACCTGCTTGTCAAATGGCTGGGAAGTGAATCAACTGACCATGCAAAACGCATAAGACCTATCCATATAAACCAGCCAGCTAAAGGGTTGAACATGATCTGGAACAGATTAGATGTTTCTTATGGTGCATCTGAAGCTATTGAGAAAGCTTTGTTTGAGAGACTTGATCGTTTTCCAAAAATTGGAAACAAGGATCACACCAAACTTCAGGACCTCAGTGATTTACTGATGGAATTAGATGCAGCTAAGGCTGAGGGAGATCTGCCTGGTCTTTCTTATCTTGATACTCCCAGAGGTGTACATGCAGTAGCACAAAAATTACCTTATAGTATACAAGAAAAATGGCTCTCTCATGGATCTTCTTATAAACAATTACATTGTGTACCGTTCCCCCCATTCTCAGTCTTTGTCTCATTCATCTACAATCAAGCACAAATAAGGAATGATCCTAGCTTCAACTTTGTTTGTCAAGATGAAGTTAAAGTTAACATACAAAGACCTCCATGGAAAAACAGAACAAGGGAAATCTCAGTTCACAAAACAGAAGTATCAGCTGCTGCGTGCTCAGACAACAGATACAAAAAGAACATGCAGGATCCAGATAAGAGATGTCCAATACATAACAAGCCCCACACATTACAGAAGTGTCGTGCATTTCGGGAAAAACCTTTAGAAGAAAGGAAAACTTTTCTCAAAGAAAATGGCATCTGTTTTAAGTGTTGCAACTCCTCAGCACACACTGCCAGAGACTGCCAAACTATTGTTAAGTGCACTGAATGCAGCAGTGACAGACACTCTTCAGCACTACACCCGGGTCAGGCACCATGGGTTAAAGATACCAAACCCCTAATAGAGCACGGCGGGGAGCCAGAACCCATTCAAACTTCATAAGTTACTAGCCAGTGCACTTCAGTCTGTGGAGGAGACCGTGCAGTCAAGAACTGCTCCAAGATATGCCTGGCCAGAGTCTATCCTAAAGGAGAAAGTGACAAAGCCATAAAGGCTTATGTTATCATAGATGAGCAGAGTAACAAATCTCTGGCACACTCGAGTTTCTTCGACATGTTTGGTGTTCAAGGCCCGGCTGCTTCGTACTCACTAAAGACTTGCTCTGGAATGTCTGAAAATATGGGAAGAGTAGCTGCAGACTTCTGTATAGAGTCAATGGATGGTAAAACAGTACAGCTACTACCAAGTCTGCTGGAGTGTAACGAGATACCAGACAACAGAGCAGAAATTCCAACACCGAGTGCTGCTCTTTATCATGAACATCTCAAACCAGTGTTGTAGTACTCGAGAACGGTCTTGGTCTCGAGGCCGGTCTCGAGACCGTTTTTTGACGGTCTCGGTCTTGTCACGGACTCGACCGCATTTGGTCTCGGTCTTGTCTCGGTCTCGGGCGGTGAGGACTCGGCATTTTATTTCAAGACCAGTCGAGACCGCAACTGTGAAAATATCGCTAAACATGCAGCATACTATCCAGTTTATTAGTTAACATCTTTGTTTTCAGTGGATGCAAAAACGCGCAGATAAAAATCCAACCAATAACGTGACTTGCCAATTACGCGTTTATGTTTCTCCTTTCCTTAACCCCCCCACCCCTCACCTTTCACTCGCACGCGGCGCTCCAACACATGCGCAGTGGTTTTCTCTCAGAGGCAGAAGATGTCTAATAAACAGTAATAGAACAGCGCTGCATAAATTATAAGAAATCCGATGGCTACAGCTAACTCAGCAGTGCTTCGCTTTCACAGACGGTGGGGACTACATCTAATTTTTTTGTCACGTAGAAAAGTAGCTCAAAGAAAGGTAAACTCCGTTGACGTGATGTTAGCAAAGTTAGCTGTAGAGACATAAGCATTGTAATGAAGAAAAGTCGTCACTAACTGCTCTAAATTTTTGTGCAGAGATGTTGACTGACTTGTCACACATATGAGACAACGCTGTGTCCAAAAGTCTGCAATGTAGTGATCCGACATTTAGGANTTTTTTTCCAGTAATCCTGCAGCCCTACTGAGGACGTCTCGGTCAGGTTTCGGTTTCCTTCTGTGAGATTCTCTCAATAGCCTGATGGAATTTGGGCCATTCCTCCTGACAGAACTGGTGCAAGGTTTGTAGCCTGTCTTCCTTACACACACACACACACGTGCGCGCACACACACACCTCTGCCATTTCCCATTTGAAAGACTCCTTTCTGTGCAAACTTTCACTTCCTAGCTGATGTCTTGAGCTGCTTTGGTTTTTCACATTGAATGTGTTTTAATAAGATTTGTAGTTTCTCTTCATTTGCTTCTGATTCTGGGGATTGAGGGTAGACCAGAACCAGAACACCTGAGTGTTCTTGAATTGATGATACGACAGCAGATCTCTAATGTGTTGTGGTGCTAAACCGTTCAGTGATTTATAAACTACCAACAGTGTTTTAAAGTCTATTCTCTGAGGGAGACAGTGTAAGGATTTTGGAACTGGTTCTTCCTGGTTTTAGTGAGAACGCGAGCAGCAGCAGCGTTCTGGATCATCTGCAGCTGGAGGATTGATTTGTTAGTCAGACCTGTGAAGACGCTGTTGCAGTAATCAATGCGACTAAAGATAAACACATGGATGAGTTTCTCTAGATCGTGCTGAGACATTAGTCGTCTAATCCTGGAGATGTTCTTCAGGTGATAGAAGGCCGACTTTGTGACTGTCTTAATGTGGCTCTGAAGGTTCAGGTCAGAGTCCATCACTACTCACAGGTTTTGGGCCTCATTTCTGGTTTTCAGTTAATCAATCAATCAATCAATCAATCAATCAGTCAATCAAATTTTATTTGTATAGCACATTTCCGCAGCAAGGCTGCTTTACATAATTAAAAATCAAAATAAAAACAGCCTGTGACATTGAAGTTGTAATAACTGAAGCTGCGCATTGATTCTAGTTCGCTCCTCTTTAGGTCCAAAGATAATAACTTCAGTTTTGTTTCTGTTCAGCTGGAGAAAGTTTTGGCACATCAACACATTTATCTGTTCTAAGCATCTATTCAGTGATTGGATGGGTTCATACGACCTGTTTATTTGAAGAAGAGTTGTTTCATCTCCACAGGCAGCGTTTATCTCAAAGTTCACCTCCTTCCATTGAATTGTTATTTCTATATACTGAAGTCATTGCATAACACTGAGCTGCTCGTAGAGTTGAACGTGGGTTGACCTCGATATCGGGGTCGGCCAGGCATCCTGCCCTGGTTCAGCTTGGAAGTGGAAAATTATAAAAAAGTGTGACTTTAAAATAACTCACAAGCAAAGTTACCAGAAAAGCCAAGAGTCACATGACAGTCCTAGTTCTGTTTCAGGAAATCCACAGTTCAGGTACATTAAAAGTGCAATGTCTGTTGGAAAAAAAAAATAAAAAATTAACCACTGAACACACCTACCTCAACACGAAAGCATGGTGGCAGCCGGATTGACGGGAAGATCAATGGAACCAAAGTAGATCAAAGTTGGCCTTTATTTTTAAGTCTTATAAATAAATAAATAAATAAATAAATAAAATAAATAAATAAAATAAAAGTATTAGAGGCTGCAACAGACCCAAGACAGAGGCAACGACCCAAACATACAGCCAATGCTATAATGGGATGGGTTCAGATGGAGAAATGTTCATGTTTTAGAGTGGCCCAGTCAAAGTCCAGACCTAAATTCAACTGAAAATCGGTGGCAAGACTTCAAATTGACTGTTTACAGATCATTTTGGGCAGCTTCACGGTGCTTGAGCTGGTTTGCATAGAAGAATAGGCGAGAAAAACTTCAGTCAGATGGAAAAATCTAGTAGTTGAAACGAAAGGTGGAGAAAAAAAAAATCACACTTCCCAGATTTTTATCTGCAAAATGTTTATTTATTAACTGTTCAGCCCAAAGTCCATACTTTGGTATGAGCCAACACAAATGCACTTTTGCACACTTTATCTATCTGTGTCCAAGTACGATGGTGGCATTAGATCTGATGACCTTCTTAATATCAGTAGTTTATACCTCATGTTCTGTTGTGTCTTTATCTTTGTTTCTTCTTTTAGGTTTGTTTTCTCACTTGCTGCCTCTCACCCAACTGATTGGGTTTGTTTTTTCNAACACCGGTATTATGCCAGATTTACCAATATTTCATTTTATAATTTTTTTTATCCGATTACTCGATTAATCGTAAGAATAATCGATAGATTACTCGATTACTAAAATATTCGTTTACAACAGCCCTAATCTACACGGGTCTTTACTTATTAGATAGGACTGGAGTGTCACTGAGAGCCTATCAGATTACCATACCCTGTCAGAATAGCATTCATCAGAGGTTCCCGAACTGTGTCATTGCAGGGGGGGGGCGGGAAGCCATCTGGATGCTAAAGAAAAACAAAAAAAACCTGAACGCTGTTCTAAGGGTTTTCACCTTAGAACGGCCAAGTCTCTGTTATTCCTCTGTCAATTTGATACAGTAAGGGCTTCCACACTTCCCATATCTGTGTCCTCTGTCACTTTTATCAGAAGTTAAAACTTTTTAAAACGTTAACATGTGGTAATCTGTTTTTCGAGCCGCCTATAAACGCAACATGAGCGCTACGACGCTAGGTTTACACCTGTTCGGCAGTGAAGGAGACCTGCTGGTGCTCTGTGGAGCTGCACGTTTGTTAGAATCATGGCAGCAAACCAGCAAAACGCAAAGAACTTTTCAGTTTTCCCCTGAAACTAACAGACTGTTTAGTAAAGCTGTTTGATGCAGGTAAAGTTAGCTAAAAAATGATGACTAGCTAATATCAATTCATCACCTTAAGCTTGTTAACAAGTATCCTATAGGCTACTGATGTTGTTGTCTATGTTCAGCTACGTACATTCATTTTGCTCCCAACAAATCGATCCACCCCCAACCCCTCTTCATCAGTTCTTAGAGTCAAGTAGACAGCTATTTGTAATCCACTGGGGGGCGCAGGAGAAAAGGTTTGGGAACCACTGGCATACATGTATCTATTTCTTGCTTGTTGAGCCTTGGTCAGAGTTCATAGTTGAGCGTCAGGGCATTGCCTCAATTGCCATGTTTAATGGTGCAGACAGTGGTTGTTTCTGACATGAGCAACATGGTAAACACCCAGGGTGTTATTTTTTTAGGGATGCCACGAGACCACCGCAGATGGTCTCGTGCAGAAATGGAAGCAAAGCAGAACAAAGAGTTTGTTAAATTTAATATTGGTTAAATTTATTAAGTCTTGTCTTGACTTGGTCTTGGACCCTAAAAGTCTTGGTCTTGTCTCGGTCTCGACTTCCCTCGGTCTTGGTCTTGTCTTGGTCTCGGGTTAGGTGGTCTTGAACACAACACTGTCTCAAACCAATCGCTCACCTCATCCCAGAACTCGAACCAGATGTCCCTATTATGCTCCTACTTGGACGTGACATCATCAGGCTTCATAAGGTTCACAAATGCATCAATGGCCCACCAGAAGCTCCCTATGCTCAGAGACTTGCTTTAGGATGGGTGATTGTGGGCAAAGTCTGCCTTGGGCGTGTTCATAAGCCACTCAGCGTGAACACATATTTCACCAACATTCTCGAACAGGCTCGTACAACCATTTTTGAGCCCTGTCCAAGTGTTCTATGTAATGCTCATCAAAGGCTAGGCGCCTGACTACAGCCAAATGTAATACTGTGTACACAGGAAGATTGCCGGCTTTCTTCACAACAATATACACAGACGACTCCCACTTATCTGCGAGTTTGTGTTTCCCCCTTAGTCGCACGTTCCTTACTAGAACTCTGTCTCCAACATTTAGTTCTGATGCAGTAACTTTCTGGTCAAATCGGGTTTTGTTACGCTGCATCACTTTAGCTGAGTTCTTACTGGCCAGTTTGTAACTTTCCTTCAGGTGGGACTTTAACTTTTGCACATACTGTGTGTGGGAACAAAATCCATCCTCAATTAATGGCAGTCCAAAGGCTAAATCCACCGGTAGGCGGGGTTGGCGTCCGAACATCAGCTCGTACGGTGAATATCCTGTGACATCGTTTTTTGTGCAGTGGTAAGCATGCACTAGTGGTTTTACGAAATCCGTCCAATGAGTTTTTTCTTTTTCAGATAATGTTCCTAGCATGTCCAGAAGTGTTCTGTTAAAAAGTTCCACAGGATTTCCTCTTGGATGGTATGGAGTGGTTCTTATTTTGTGAATGTTGGCCATTTTACAGAGTTCTCGGATGGTTCGTGATTCAAAATCTGGGCCCTGATCACTGTGCAGCTTTTCTGGAATGCCGTAATGCATAAGGAAATTATCCAACACTTAGCAACGGTCTTAGCTTTTTGGTTTGGAGTAGGCACAGCAATGGCATACTTTGTAAAGTGGTCTGTTATGACAAGGATGTCTTTGATTCTGCGATCCGGTTCTACAGAGAGGAAATCCATACACACCAACTCCAAAGGATGAGTGGTTTTGATGTTGACCAAAGGTGCAGCTCGTTCAGGCAATGATTTGCGTCTCACACATCTTTCACAGGTTCTAACTTTATTGACAACATCAATGAACATCCTGGGCCAGTAGAAACGGGAACGGACCAAGTCTAGAGTTCTGTCAATTCCCATATGACCCATTTGGTTATGCAGTTGGTGCAGCACAACAGCTCGATACTCCTCAGGTAATACTAGTTGGCATCTGGATTCACTTCCCACTTGTCTCCTCCTAATGAGAAGGTTGTTTTGGAGCTCCATTTTGTTTACTTCTCGGAGTAGAAGAGGCAGTTCAGGAAGTTCTTCCTTCACCGATGGTGATGGTGACTCTCCTCGTTCCAGCTGAGCTATGACATGGCGGATAACAGGGTCGTCATGCTGCTTGGCTGTAATGTCATCTGCTGAGAATCGAGGAAGTAAAGGGGAGCTGAACTGTTCATCGTCAGTAAAACTGTCAGGTAGACTGTTGACATGGGTTGACATAGACAACACCAGAGCATGGTCAAGATGTACATTTGAGCTGTACACCAGGTGACGAGCACAAACTGCTTCGATGGTGTGCTGATCAATGGAGACATAATCTGGTTCGTTGAGGTGTTGCTGGGCAAATTTTAGGACTCGTTCATGTTCCTTCCTGGAAGTAGGATCATCAGACAGCTCACCATGAGGTTGTCGAGACAATCCATCAGCATCCATGTTCTGCTTTCCAGCTCTGTAGATGATCTTGAATGTGAAAGTAGACAAAGCTGAAAGCCATCTGTAACTAGTAGCATCAAGTTTTGCTGAGGATAACAGGTAAGTTAGTGGATTGCTGTCTGTGACAACTGTGAACTGAGCACCGTAGAGATAATCATTAAATTTCTCGGTCACTGCCCATTTTAGAGCGAGAAACTCCAATTTATGAGCAGGGTACTTGGATTCACTCCGTGAGAGACCTCTGCTGGCATATGCCACAACTCTACAACTCTGTTCTTTCCGCCCTGCTCCTGATACAACACCGCACCAAGACCGGTGGAGCTGGCGTCGGTGTGGAGTGTGTAGGGCTTTTGTGGATCAGCAAATGCCAGTACAGGAGCAGAGGTTAATTTCTCAATGATGGTTTCAAAAGCCTGCTGAAACACTGGAGTCCACCGTCCTCCAAATGGTGCTTTGGGGTTCAAGTAATTCTCTGGTTTTACAGTTGGTCTCAATTTCTTCTGGGATGGCGGATAACCAGCAGTCAGGTCATGCAGTGGCTTAACTATGGCTGAATACCCTTGGACGAAACGGCGGTAATATCCAGAGAAACCGAGAAAAGACCTCAGCTCCTTCAGGTTTTTGGGCACTGGCCAGGAGGTAAGTGTTTTGATCTTATCAGGATCTGTCTCAACACCATTCTGGGACACTACATGCCCCAGATATTTCACAGATGTTTGGAAAAACACACACTTCTCGACTGACAACTTCAACCCAAAGTCCTTAAGTTTGTTGAGAACTTTCATCAGGCGTTCTTCATGTTCCTCTAAGGTAGGTGCAAAGATGATCAAATCATCTATGAAAACCAAAACTTCTTTGAGATTTAATTCTCCCATGCATCTTTCCATCAACCTTTGGAATGTGCTTGGGGCATTGGTGACCCCTTGTGGCATGCGGTTGAATTCCCAAAACCCCAATGGACATACAAAGGCAGTTTTAGATTTATCCTTTTCCTCCATCTCAATCTGGTAATAACCAGACTTGAGGTCTAACACCGTGAACCACTTTGATCCAGAAAGGGCAGAAAATGCATCTTCAAGCTTGGGTAGAGCATAGACGTGCTTTATTGTTTGGAGATTGAGCTTCCTGTAGTCGATACAGAGACGTACGCTGCCGTTCTACAAGTACAATTGGAGAAGCAAATGGTGAATCAGACTCGCGTATTACTCCAGAATCAGAAAGCTCTTGCAAATGCTTTCTTACAGCGTCAACATCCTGAGGGTGGATTGGTCTTGGCCTTTGTTTGAAAGGAGTGGGATCAGACAACTTGATTTGATGTATAACTTTGTCTGCCTGGCCGAAGTCCAGCTCGTGCTTTGCAAACACCTCAGGAATACTGTTGAGTTTTTGGATGATTTGCTGCTTCCATTCTGGAGATAAAAGTGAGTCTCCAAAGTTATATTGTGGTTGAGATGGTTGTAGCGACTCTGTAGACTGGGTTGAATTGTGGACTATTTGCTCTTGTGAGATCACACTCTGTAAAGTGCTGATTTCTGCTATGACTGCTCGTGCTGGAATATGAATCTCATGGTTCGACTCATTGCTTACAACAACTGGCACATGACACGGCCGGTGTTGAGGCAAGTCAATGAGGCAGGTTTTTACCATGAGCCCACCAGGGAGGGCATAGGAACTCGGATGTTCCAGGAGGACTTGTTTTTCTCCTTGCCACAATCTTGCAGCTAAGCACCCTTCTACAACTGTGGTTTGCCCGGCAGTAATGATTTGGGGCTGACTAGACTGCAGGGTGACAGTTGCAGTAAGTTCATTCGAGCTCTGGGCATAGCGGTGTTGGAGGATCTTATACACTGCTATATAACCAGAGACTGTAGGTTGAAATGACTCATCAGGATGAGTATCAAAATGTTTGCTGTAAGCAACATCTAAGGTGTTTGTGCCAATGAGAACCAGATGTTGAGATGGCTTATTATCAGGCACAACAAGAGCAAGTGTGTCAACTTCAACAGGTAAACCGAAAAATTCAGGTGGGAAGGTCATGTTAATCTCTCCATATCCCAGGTAAGGCACTGTTTGTCCATTTGCTCCTTCTATTTCCAACAGGTTGTTTATTGATTTGATTTCATGATCCCTTAGGTAAGTATTGTAGAAGGAGTAGGGGATAGTAGTAACCTGTGAGCCGGAATCAAGGAGGCAGTTGAACTGATCTCCTTTTATTTTAACCTGACCTGTGCTCTTTGTGCCAACCAGACCTCGTGGCAGTTTTCTGATTTTACGTTCTTCGGGACTGCTCATATACACAGCTTCTGTGTGTCCCACTACAGAAGCTGTTTCTAGTTTAATGACTTTGAATTCTTGGCATCCCACGCTTGTTGCTTTTGGTGTAACAGTTTCTTTTTCTGCTCAACAAGACTGGGGTTTGCTTTATTTGTGCAGGAGGAGGAAAGATGGCCATCTTCTCCACACTTAAAACAGTACCAAGGCTTGGGCTTGGTTTTTAACTGAGGTGAAGAAGAGTAGGATTTGTTCTCTCTCGACATGGACTTGAATTCAGCTGGACTCTTCCTGGACAAAAGTTGAGACATTTGCTGCTGCAGTTTCTGAAGTTGTTTTTTCATCTCTTTCAGCTCTTCATTGGACATAGAATGTCCACAAGAACAGGCACTTTGGGACTGGATGTGAACTTTCTGTTTGGACGTTCCAATGTGCTTTTTCATAAGTGACTCTTTAGCATGTTGCCTATCTTCTTCTGTCCTCAGTAACAACAACAAATCAGAAAAAGATGGTGGGTTATCTTTCTTTTGTTCCAGCTGCAACTTGGTTATGACAGTGTTGTCCCAACACCCACGAC
>NW_006800888.1:0-7527 GCF_000485575.1 Poecilia formosa | reverse complement strand
AGACTGGTGATTCCATACTTTTTGCCAGGGGTTGTAAACCAAAAAATTCAGGTGGGAAGGTCATGTTGATCTCTACATATCCCAGGTAAGGCACTGTTTGTCCATTTGCTCCTTCTATTTCCAACAGGTTGTTTATTGGTTTGATTTCCTGATCCCTGAGATGAGTATTGTAGAAGGAGTAGGGGATAGTAGTAACCTGTGAGCCAGAATCAAGGAGGCAGTTAAACTGATCTCCTTTTATCTGAACTTGACATGTGCTCTTTGTGCCAATAAGACCTTGTGGCAGTGTTCTTATTCTGCGTTCTTTGGGACTGTTCATATACACAGCTTCTGTGTGTCCCACTACAGGAGCTGTGTCTAGTTTAAAGATTTTGAATTTTTGGCATCCCATGCTTGTTTCTTCTGGCGTAAGAGTTTCTTTTTCTGCTCAACAAGACTGGGGTTTGCTTTATTTGTGCAGGAGGAGGAAAGATGGCCGTCTTCTCCACAATTAAAATAGTACCAAGGCTTGGGCTTGGTTTTTAACTGAGGTGAAGAAGAGTAGGATTTGTTCTCTCTCGACATGGACTTGAATTCAGCTGGACTTTTCCTGGACAGAAGTTGAGACATTTGCTGTTGTAGTTTTTGAAGTTTTTTCATTTCTTTCAGCTCTTCATTGGACGTAGAATGTCCACAAGAACAGGCACTTTGGGACTGGATGTGAACTTTCTGTTTGGACGTTCCAATGTGCTTTTTCATAAGTGACTCTTTAGCATGTTGCCTATCTTCTTCTGTCCTGAGTAACAACAACAAATCAGAAAAAGATGGTGGGTTGTCTTTCTTTTGTTCCAGCTGTAACTTTGTGATGACAGTGTTATCCCAACACCCACGACAAAACTGTTTGAGTAGATGTTTATTAATATCAGCAGGTGAAATTCCTCCTTGCTTCACAACAGTGTTGAGAGTGAGCACAAGTCTTTGAAGGTAAGTGGATGGTCATTCTGGATTCTGCAGAATGTTTAAGTATTGTGCATACAATTCTTCACCGTCCTGCACTGTTCCTAAGGCAGAATCTAGTATATTTAACATAACTGTTGGTATTGTATTAGGGCTCAAACCTTTGACCAAATCAGCTGCAGGTGATGACAGGCTCTCTGTGATCCATCTTGTGACGTGTAGCGCAGAAAGACTGGGGTCAGCAAGCAGAGACTCAATCTGGTAACGCCAGGACTCAAAATCAGCTTCATTACTCGGCTTAGGAAGCCTTCCTGAAAAAGTACGGAGACGAAGTGAGGTTGGACCAGTCAAATCAGTATTTCAGACCAAATGTTCAACAACAACCCGTTGTATTTGAGGTGGATTGAGATCATTGGTGGACAGTGACACTCTCGATGGGGGTGTGCTCCCTGGTCCGAGGAGGAATGAGCAGGAGGAAGGGAGGATAATGACCCTGGTCGCACTGGCTGTGCAGCAGTGAATTTATCCACATCCTCTTCCTCTTTTACTCCATCCTCTTCCTCATCATCGTCATAGTCATCATCATCATCATCATCCAAATTTTCATCTTCTCCTGATGCATGCAAATGTTGGCCTATCTGGCTCATTACTGTCTTCAGAACATCTTCAAAACGATGGCCGCTTTGATCAGCAATTTTCTTAAGTTCAGCGATGTAGTTGGGCTGATGGCTGCTGCTGCTGCCCTCAGTGGCTGCATACTCGAGTGCCAAAGCAGTGACACAGAACACATGGTCAGTATTCGTTTGAGAGGTGGAAGTATAAGGTAGAAGCGGTTGTAACGCGGAAAAAGCAGCTAAATCCGCAAACTCAACGATCAGGTTTTTAAAAAACGTGCTTGAGGAATCAGTTACATACAAAGTGCGATTAAGTTTACCATATCTACTCAAGCAATCAAGTATTTCTTCATCAACCTTGGTATTGGTAGCACCAGTAATCATCAGACTGTGATACATTTATACCAGATTGCGCAACAAAATCCATCATGTCTTATTTTTTTATTATTATTAATTATTATTTATTTTGTTTTTTTACCTTTTAGAAAAGTTGTTTAGTTTGAACATTTTACTCAGAATTTTCTATTCCCAAGACTGAAATAAATGTTCAAAAATGATAAGTAGCCCAAAGAAAAATATTCACACACACAAGCTCCTGGCTAGCTCGCCACGTGTAACGCTCATTAAAGGCTAGGCGCATGACTACGGCCAAATGTAATAATAGGCGGGTCAAACTGACAGCACCCTATTCCCTAGGGACGCAGTCAATTAAACTTAATTGACTTCCATATCGTTTCAATAAACAATTGTTTTTTTTTTCTTTTATTTCGTTGCGCAACTCCCAAAAAAAGACTACTCAAGTTCTACAGAATTTTTGCCGTTAGCAAAAATCAATAAAAAGTAACTAAAACTGTCCTAAAAGGACGAATCTACAAAAATCAAAAGGCCTATTTAATATTTTAACAATATATAATTATTCGGCCACAAAAATTAACAAAAAGAAAATGACCTTTTAAATCAATAAATAAACTTTTGGGTCATTAATGCACAGATTAAGTGGGCGTGTCGCCACCGCATTTCTATTTCTAAAGAAAACCAACGTACGTAAATTAAACGACTCGCCGTCGAGCGGTCAACAGAAAACACCCAATTTAATCCTTCGGCCGTTTTAGTAAGCCAGCCGTATTCTTCTATAACCCTAGAAGACGCCGAGACGAGCAGCTAGCCACAGTGACAGCAGCAAAAGCGATTGAGATCTTAGTCACATGTGACCCGGAACTTAAAGGGTGCTGTCAGTTTGACCCGCCAAAATAAAATACGGGTGGAAATATGGGTTTCTTATTTTGTGCAGGTTACATCTACATGTTAGAGAGATACAGGCCCAAAAGATGTCAACGAGGTAGAAGATTTTGAGCTAGGTCGCACAGTGTTCCAACTTGCCAGCGAAGATAATAAACAAGTTTCATCCTTTGAAGATCTTCCCTTCATGGCAATAATGAAACAAGGAGTAAAAAAGGATGCTAGTAATAGCTGGGTAGCTCCTCTACCATTCAGAAAGCCAAGACAGCACCTCCCTGATAATAGACAGCAGGCTATTAGGCGATTTCACTCTCTCAAACACAACCTAGAGAGGAAACCAGAGATGAGCCAACACTTCTTTTCCTTTATGGAAAAAATATTTGAAAATGGACATGCTGAAGTTGCTCCACTTCTCAAACCAAACCAGGAACGGTGGTACCTTCCTATTTTTGGGGTGTATCACCCAAAGAAGCCTGGCAACATTCGTGTTGTGTTTGATTCAAGTGCACAGCATCAGGGGGTGTCTTTAAATGATGTTCTCTTGAAGGGACCAGACCTCAACAATCTACTCCTTGGTGTTCTGATGAGATTTCGCAAAGAAGCCATTGCCATAACTGCAGACATCAAACAAATGTTTCATTCCTTCCTTGTGAGGGAAGAGGATCGTAACTTCTTACGGTTCTTTTGGTTCAGGGACAACGACCCTACACAGGAAGTCATCGAGTACCGCATGACAGTACATGTGTTTGGAAACAGCCCCAGTCCAGCAGTCGCTATTTACTGCCTTAGGCAAGCTGCGATGGAGGGAGAACCACATCATGACCCTGGAGTGAAAGACTTTGTCAACCGTGACTTCTATGTGGACGATGCACTTAAGTCCTTTTCTACTGTAAATGGTGCAGTCAGTCTGCTGAAGAACACACAGGATGTTCTAGCAAACTCTAACTTGAGGCTCCACAAAATTGCTTCTAACAACAAAGAAGTTATGGAAGCTTTTCCTGCTGAAGACCGTGCAAACGACTTGAAGGATTTGGACCTAAGCTCAGACGTTCTTCCTGAACAACGGAGCTTGGGACTGAACTGGAACTTGGAGTCTGACGCATTTGTATTCAAAATCGATCAAGAAGAGAAACCCTTTACACGTCGAGGCGTCTTGTCTGTGGTAAACGGTGTGTACGACCCTTTAGGATTCGTGGCTCCTGTGACCATCCAAGGGAAGTACATTCTGAGAGAGCTGACACAGCAAAGAGTAGACTGGGATTCTCGCCTTCCTGACATGATGGAGGAACAATGGATGATTTGGCGAGATTCACTGAAAGATCTAAGTAGCTTGAAGATTCCAAGACCCGATACAGAAGTTTCTCTTTCAACAGCAAAGACAAGAGAACTGTGTGTTTTTTCAGACGCATCAACCAAGGCTATTGCAGCAGTTGCCTATCTCAAGGTGGTGAATGAGGCAGGCAGTATACAAACTGGCTTTGTCATGGGGAAGGCAAAACTGGCACCCAGACCTGAACACACAGTTCCCAGACTTGAGCTTTGTGCAGCTGTACTGGCTGTAGAGCTGGCAGACTTCATATCATCTGAACTTGATGTGCATGTGGATGCAACAACCTTCTACACTGATAGTAAGGTAGTGCTCGGATACATAAATAACGAAACAAGGCGTTTTTATGTATATGTTAGCAACTGTGTTGTGCGCATAAGAATATCCTCCCATTCCAAGCAGTGGAAGTATGTGTCAACAGAAGAAAATCCGGCAGACTGTGCAACAAGATCTGTACCAGCTGCCTTTCTCTCAAATACCTCTTGGCTTAGAGGGCCTAGTTTTCTTACTGAGTCTAGACAAGAATCTTTAGAACAAGATTCCTTTGAGCTTGTGGAGCCAAACGTGGATGTTGAAGTCCGTCCCCAAATCTCCACTCTGAAAACACAGGCTTCTCTTACATTGCTTGGTTCCCATCACTTTTCTAAGTTCTCTACCTGGCAAGCTTTGAGACGTGCCATTGCTATTCTTCTTCATGTTGCAATTAGCTTTCATACGGTCACAGAAAACAGTGTAAGAGGTGGCACTTATGTCAGAAAGCAGGCACACCCGACCAGCTCATTCTATCATAGGATGTCATTATTCGGACTGTCCAGGAAGAGGCATATGCTGAAGAATTGGCTTGTCTTAAAAACGGTCAAGTGATCTCACGAGGAAGTCCTCTTAAGGCCCTGGATCCCTTTATTGATGAACACAACATCCTAAGGGTAGGTGGTCGGATGAGACATGGAGAAATTTCTCTGTAAGAAAAGCACCCTAAGATCATTCCTGGTAAGACCCATATTGCCACACTGTTGGTCCGATATTACTATGAACAAACCCTGCACCAAGGCCGTCACTTCACCGAAGGTGCAATTCGTGCAGCAGGTATCTGGATTATTGGTTTGAAGAGACTGGTTGGCAATGTCATTTATCATTGTGTCACATGTCGAAAGCTCCGTGGTGTCCCTCAACAACAAAAGATGGCCGACCTGCCAGCAGATCGTCTCTCCATGGACCCTCCATTTACTTACATTGGATTGGATGTGTTTGGCCCATGGAATGTTGTTGCAAGGCGTACAAGGGGTGGTCTCGCCCATAGTAAAAGATGGGCTGTGATATTCACTTGCATGGCTGTTAGAGCAGTTCACATTGAGGTTATCGAGTCTTTAGACACCTCCTGCTTTATCAATGCCCTCAGGAGATTTTTGGCCATTTGAGGTCCTGTGAAACAGATCCGATCGGACAGAGGCACAAATTTTGTGAGTGCATCAGCAGACCTAAAGATCCCATCTAATATTGACTCCAAATCTGTTGAGAAGTAGCAGACAGAGGCTGCTCATGGGTCTTTAACCCCCCACATGCATCTCATATGGGTGGCTCGTGGGAAAGGTTAATTGGCATAGCCATAAGAATCCTGGATTCAATGTTTCTGCAAGTTGGGACATCAAGTTTGACACATGAGGTGCTTACTACACTGATGGCAGAAGTGGTAGCAATTATAAATTCAAGGCCTCTCCTACCAGTGTCTACTGATCCAAGTGACCCAGTTATACTCACCCCAGCTAACCTCTTAACTCAAAAGATGGGTGTTTCATCAGTTCCACCTGAAGACCCTAATGTTAAGGACCTCTGTAAGCAGCAATGGCGCCAAGCCCAGCATCTGCCCCAAACTTTCTGGAGCAAATGGAGAAGACAGTATCTGTCAACATTGCAGCCAAGAAGGAAGTGGCACGACAATCAGACGAATCTGGAGACTAGGAGCATTGTGCTTCTACGAGACCAGCAACTCAAGAGGAATGAATGGCCCCTGGGAATAATTACTCAAGTTTTCCCCAGTCAAGACAACGAGGTCGACAAAGCAGAGGTCAAGGTGTCAAGGCAGGATGGAACTAAAGTATTTCTGAGGCCAGTGACGGAGCTCATTCTTCTGTTACCGCCAACGTAGGACTAAACTGTTTTGGAAGTGTTTCTTATTCAACGTTAATAGTGGCATTTATCTATGCCAGGTGGGGAGTGTGCTGTTAGAGTGGTGTTAGTGTTGTGTAAGTGTAGTTTTAGCACCCCCAACAGGAGATTTTGTAAATAGCAAGTGATGTCACAGGAAGTAAAAATTGGTGGATGTTTACATGGTGCTTGATTGTTATCCACATCCATCTGCCTCCGTCCTTCGTCTTTCGTGTTATCGTCTGTATGTATACTGTTTATCTACATATGTTTAGTTTTTTCACTATATTTTACCGTAACAAAATGGTGCATGTAATCGTATTTTTGTTGTATTTATTTCAGTTTCACACTTTCTGCATTAGTAAACCTGTGGACAAAGAACTGTCTTCAGTGTGTTAATGGAAGAAAGGTGTTGAACCTTGCTGCTGGTCCTCTACTTCGTGGTGAAGTGGGAAAGACAGTACATCCTTCATTGATCCACAGCAGGGAGTTCAGGTTTACCAGCAACAAGTTTAAATGGAAGAATCAGATATTCAAGAAAAGGTAAAAATAAATAATAGGAGACTGTAGAGTAATGACACATTTACAACAAAGGAATATCAATGCTGTACTTTTAATAAAAACGGCAGCATCAGTTTCAAAGAAATGTGCAGCTTAGTAGGGCAATTTATAATCATCTATAAGATGTGTATATTTGTATGTTAAACAGCAATAGACTATTTAAAAGAAATGTAAACAGACACCAGGTAACAGCCAGAATGTATATAATTAATGAGTTTGTCGGGAGCTAGGGCTGCACCAATTTATCGGTGCCGATTTCCTTAAATTTAGGAGATCAGTAATCGGCTGATTTTTACATGTGAAGCTGATCTCATCCACCGATATCAACCTCGGTAAAGTCTAAAAATCAACCACTGTGCTTTTCTTTTCTCCTGTGAGAAAAGGTTGACTGACAAACCGGCATACCGGCTCATATCTGCACATTTACAGTTAACAATAGTCGCCCCATTGCTGGGGCCAAAATCAGAATCGGTAAGTTAGGCTTTTTAAAATATCGATAATCCGTGATCGGCCAGAAAACTGCAATCGGTGCAGCCCTATTGGGAGCAGTTCTGGTTAGAAAGTCTAACAACTGCTGGGAGGAAGGATCTGCAATAAAGCTCATTTGTCCGCCTAGGATGCAGCAATCTTTCAAGTATCCAGAGCTACACTATCAGTGAAGTCTGACCACTGCCTTTCTAAACACCTCTGTTCTTGGTTCTGTCA
>NW_006800887.1:49169-55538 GCF_000485575.1 Poecilia formosa | reverse complement strand
TTCCTGCGGTAAACGCAGCGCTGCGGCGGCCATCTTTCCTGCGGTAAACGCAGCGCTGCGGCGGCCATCTTTCCTGCGGTAAACGCAGCGCTGCTCGGCTTCGTTCTTGTCGGGTCGCTTTGGGGACAAACTGTTCACACAGAAGTCTGACCTCATCGCATTTAGCTTGTAGAATGAAAAATCTTGTCAGAAAATTGGATTTCGGCAAAAACAAAAAAAGAAAAAATCTAAATTGGTTTTTAACAATGTAGAGTAAAAACATCTGTAATTATTTTATCTATTAAATTACTGTTAAAAAACATTTTCGACTTAAATTCACATGTTTAACTCATCTAAATGGTTCAGTTTTACATTTTGTTGTTTGCACTAATTGACATAAAATGGTCCTTGGTGAAGTTTTTTCCCTGTAGGGATGAATAAACTCTCGGGTTTATTCGGACCTCAGCAGCTTTAAAGGCGCCGCTCTGTTCAGGCACAGGAAGCACAATAAATCCAACGCACCCAGTTGAAGATGTGTAAAAAGTCTGAAAACAGTTTTATTTTCTATCTCAGCAGAAAATCCTGTAGAAACAAACGAATCTTTAAATAGAAAATCGGAAACTTTAAACTTTTCTCAAGATTTATGATAAAACTGAATCAAGGAGACTGATTTCTGTCATTTTGTTTAAAATGTAAAGCAAAGAGCATCAGAAACTCGGCAGGATTTCTGTGTGAAGCAGGTCAAATAAATGACAATAAAACCAGTTGTTATTTCATGTCTCACCTCTCCTTCAGGATGAACAGAGCTCCCAGCTGGACCAGGACCGTAGAGGCAAAAACGGCCAGAACCTCCAACCTCTCAAACCTGAACAGGAGGAAAAAGACAGAAACTGATGAAAGTGTTCATCTCCAACCTGCTGACAAACATTCAGAAGCGTAAACCTGAGACCGCAGAGCGGTTCCTTCACACATCACCAGCATCTGGAGCAGATCCGTCTGAGGTGAGCTAATCTCACTTCCGACCCGAGGAGATTCCTCACACAGAGCATCACTTCCATACCAGTCCAGCCTGGTAACGTGTTGCTTCATCGCGCTGGGATTAATAAAACTGGCTTCAAACCTTTTAAAGACGTAAAAATAAGCAATAAAAGTCTAAATCTTTCCCTGAACAGACAGGAAGCGAGTGAAGACGAGCCAAGACTGAAGTCATGTTTTTATACGTTTTAGTGGCCGTTAAAACGATGAGCTCCAGCTTTCTGCAGATTGTTTCACACCAACACACACAAACAGTAATGGAGGAAAGATTGATGCAATAAAGCACCGATATCTAACAGGCCACTGGGAGAAAACATGAGCAGAAAAGGTTGGTGTCTTTCACCGTCTCCTCCTGCAGACGGCCGCGTGTCGGGTTTTACCAGACGGCTGTTTGTGATTCGCTACCAGACTGTAAACAGAAAGGCAGACATGTTTGTGCTGCTTTCTATATGTGATGTAATCATGTAAATAAATGAGAAAAGCTGCACCTTGCAGGCGCTGTGGTTTCTCCCTCTGAAGAGACATTTTAGAAATCAGTCAAGGACCGTTAGGCAGCTAATTTGGGATTAGCAATCTGGTTTTGGGATCAGAGGATTTCAGGCAGTCGGTTTGGAGGTCACGTTATCTGGTCTAGTACAATCCCTTTGTTTTATTATTATTAAAATGGCCCAGACTCACAAATAGCATTTCAATTAATGGAAATAACAGTTTTATCGAGTTCTGCCTCGGCCACAAAGCCAAATTTCACAGATTTTCTTTTCCAGAGAGAAAAATCTGGACTGGTTTCAGGATTCGTCCAGAATCTGGATTGAAGCCGACAGCCAATCAGAAACCGGCTCGGCGACGGGAATCCAAACATCCCGACTGTTGAATCTGGGAAACCACCTCCAACTCAGAGCGAGCTGACATTCGGTTACAGCAGTTGCCGACCTTTGACCTCCTCATAGAGAGCGTAGCTTACGAGCGTTGAGCTAATGGGGTTAAGATGGACGCTGACTGCGATCTAATGGGCCGCGTGATTGACCCGAACCGAGGAGCTTCTGTTTCTGCTAAATGAAGCGGAGGAACTGGACGAATGAGGACAGAACCGGTCAGAACCACTGAAGACGGGAAAATAGAGACAGAAATTATAATCCAAGAGACCCAAGGTTGATTAAACAATTCAGTAATTGGACATTTGAGGAGGTCCAGGAATTTTGGGAGTATTTCCAGGAAAACTGAGCTGATAGCGGTGGATCCTGGTCGATTCGGTGAGGCTTCTTTCATTTAATACAAGTAGCTCTGAAACAAACTGCATGGATAGGACTGGACTGGAATAACTAGATTCCATTATTGGACGATTCTGGAATGAACTGATTAAATGACCTGATGTGTTTCCATATAACTGGAGATTAATTACATCAGTTTGTTTTGGAAAAAGTGCCTGAAATTGGTGAAAATAACCTGAATTTAATTTCCTGATGACTAAACAATGACCCTGAAGTCCAGAAGGACCGGCCCGATGTGCTGCTGCTGAGCGGTTCAGGATGAACGGTTCTGTTTTAATGAGCGGTCCGCCGAGGTTAATCTCCACGCTGGATGTCACCGATCCAACGACCCGTTTAATACCAGCAAACTGAAACCGAGTGTTTCTAGGACTGCAGCCATGCTTGTTTACAGACGTCCCACCTCTGAACACCGGTCCGGTCCAGCCCGGTCCGGTTTTCTCTCTGAGACGTTCAGATTGTTAAATCTCTGATCTTCCACACACCAGAGGAAAAACCAATGACTGCACCGTCACAATCCAGCCTGCAGGTTTGCAGAACCAGAGATCTGTGTCAGAACCAAGCAGCACGAATTTCCCTACAAGACGACTTTCTATTTGACCCAATGAACAGAAGTGCTCCCGTTATGACCAGCATTTTTGGTTTTGATTTGCTGATAGAGTCCAGATGTTCTGCTTCTGGCCTCAGAGGTTCTTTAGAGAACAAAGGTCAAAGGTCAGAGAGGTTTAAAGCAGGATCATCCCCCAGAGCTCTGACCGATCCGTCACCTGGACATGGAGACCTGCTAACTTTCAGCAACACCTGAAGTTAGGAAACCTCTTTGTTGAAGCCCAGTGAGAACAGAAGGTCAGTGGTGGGTTTGTAAATAAACCGGATGAATGACCTTGATGAAGGTCACAAGCCGAAACGCGACGGTTTTCAAATAAAGTTGATTCCTGGTGTTGATGGAGGCTTCAGAAGAGCAGCAGGTCAACATCCATCCAGATGTCATGCGACGCTCAGAGGGTTTCAGATATTTAGGCTTTGTGCCTCTGGTACGGCTCACATGGGAAAGTTCACTATGCCAGGAATTATTCAGCATCTTCAGCACATTAACCGTTTTTCCAAAAAGCTCAAACCACCTCGACAAGCTTGAAACGTTTTTGTGAAATTTTGGAAGTTATTCCACATTTATTATTCCTGTTTCCATTAACCTTTTCTGATGCGATACCTGAAAATGCACATTTTAACAAAAGTTGACGATGCTCCCATCAGATAAAATAAAAAATATCTTCCCAGATCACATGGAGGTCTAATAACTGATCACAGCTTGCAGCCTGCTGCAGCAGCGGCCTGCTTTGAGGGTTTACGGCTTCAGCAGGCAGCTGTGCAGCTTCATGCTGATGCAACAGGCTTGGCCATAAAACAGCAAGAAGCCTGCAAAGACAAGCTCATCTTTAATCTGAATCTGGTCTACCATCCAAGATGTGAGTTTAATGACTGAAGCTGGAAGGAAACTCCAGGAGGAACACACTGCAACCTCAGCGGCTGATGAGGGGCAATAAAGTTGCTCCGTACGTCTCCAGGTTTAAATCCAGAGGCAGGAGGGATGCAATGAGCTCAGCAACATGTAGGAAGTGGAACATCATCGTTTTTGTCCAGATCTACTCCGTCCTGCTTCTTCTGGTGCAGAATCATGACGCTTGTCTCACATCAGTGACGTAAGAGTCGGATAAAATACGACACGGCTGTTCAGACTGCAGACGCTTTGGAAACAATCGATTCGGTTCCTCATATGAAGAGGGCAGATCAGGTCGAATCAGCAGATCAGTCTGCTGCGGACAAGTGGCAAATGGGTCGAAAGTGGACAAAAAAGAAAAAGTGAACTTGGGTCAGATTTGCCTGCTGAGTGGATTTAGCCTCATGTTCCCCAGACAAACTAATCTGTCAGGTCTGGAGGAAAATCGGATACTTAAAGGTGTAAATAGATGGTGTTAGCGCTGCTCAGCTGAATCCAGATGAGGTCGTGATTCATCTAGAGAAACGGCTCTGAATGCAGGAAGCTAATGGAGGCGGTTCTGTTGACCGGCGTGTTCTCGCTGAATGGACCGGCCCATGATCCGGTGGTCCGACATCCTGCAGGTCGTCTGTGTCGGTCTGCACACAAAGCGACGTGAACACCCACAGATGACTCCAGCAAAACTCCCACAAAGTGCTCTTTGTTTGAGTGGATTGGCTGCATGCTGCGAGGTCGGAGGTCACGCTCCGCTCCGCCTGAGGTTAATCCACACGGACACCACGTAGAAGAACCGCCAGCCTGTCTGACCGGAGCGGTCCAGTCGGCGGAGGAACAGCGCCGCCGCTGAAATCGGTGAGAAAGGATTCACTGGGAGGATGGAAGTGACACACGAGGCGTTTCGTCCGCTCCAATTAATCATCGCCGATGATTTTAGGAAAACAGAGTTAGAGCTGCTGCTGACGGCGCCGACACACCCCGCTCAGTACAAACGGCTCCGTTCATCACACTGAGGCTCCTCTGGACGGTTCTGGTTCTGAGTCCAGACCGCACTGAGCTGCAGGTCAAAGTTCATTTACAAACCCACCTCTGATCTGCAGGGAGAAAAGCTACATCCAAACCGGACCTTCCTCCCTGCTGCTCAACAGGACGATTTTTATTTGATTTGTCATCAACACACAAATATTAACCAGACAGAAAAAAATCATAAAATTATAAAATAAAAGTTGTTTTAATGGAAAAAAGCTTCACCAGTTATCAGGGTCTGCTGATAATAATTTGATTCTGATGAATAAAAAGATTAATTATCTCTCTATTTTTAAAATTAATACCAAAATACAACTAATCATTCCTCATTTTAATTTTTTTATTATATTTCATGGAGGAATTATCACAAAACGTTTCCTAACGATAACACATTATAATATTATAACTTTATTCTCATTTTATTTCTATTCTCGTACGATTGCAACTTTTTATCTTTATTTTTATATTATTATTACTTTATTGTCTAAATGAAAACAACAAAAAACTAATTTTCTTAGCCTGCCATGTTCTAGGTTTCACTGTAGATGTTGGAAAAAATCCAGATTTTTTCCCTCCTACATGTCAGAAATTCACATTTTTCGTACGCAATAAACAATATTATTCATTTAAAGAATATGACTGCTACGAAATAACAACTTTGCTACTGGACGATTGATCCCCACATTAAATGCTATATAATCTGATCAGATTTATCGTAGATCCATCACTTAGATTAGATTATCTGTAATTAATCCCAGAGAAAAGAGAACCAAACGATTTTAATCAGTTTAATTATAAAAGCTTTTCTTTAAAGGATCATTTCTAACTGTTGTCAGCACTAAGAGTGAAAAGGAGTCAAGCAGATTGACCGTAGTTTGTCTGCCCATCTCCTGCTTCCCTCCGTTTCTCATCTGCGCTTCCATCACTCTGTGACCTTTAACCTTTGGGTAATGCCATTAGTGTCCAGTGTGAGCATCTGCTGCCCTGAGACGCCGTCCAACAGGTTCAATATCACTAATCAGTATGAAAAATTCAATTTAAAACTCTTGGAATATATAAGCCAGTAGTTAATGCTCTCTGCACCGTCCTTCGCTTTCTGACCGTTACGCTCACTGATGTTGCCATGACGATACTCTGAGCAGGCCCACCTACTGCAGATTAAAAGCCGACTGAGCTCTAAAGTTAGTTGTGCTTCTTGAAACCAATCAGTTCAACAGAAAAATAAACTTGTAACAATAAACCAGATTTAGTACAAATGGAGCGGAATAATTCCTGGAAACATTGTTTTTACGCTGCAGCGGCTTAGATGGAGCTGGGGAATCTGCTGCTGAGCCACTGGAAGACCGTCAGGACCCGGAACGAACGAGAGAGAGAGAGAGAGGGGAGAGAGAGAGGGGGGGAGAGAGAGAGACAGAGAGAAAGAGAGAGGGGGAGAGAGAGAGAGGGAAGAGAGAGAGACAGAGAGAGACAAAGAGAGAGAGACAGAGAGAAAGAGAGAGGGGGAGAGAGAGAGAGGGAAGAGAGAGAGACAGAGAGAGACAAAGAGAGAGAGACAGAGAGAAAGAGAGA
>NW_006800887.1:31386-48425 GCF_000485575.1 Poecilia formosa | reverse complement strand
CACACACACACACACACACACACACACACACACACACTGGGGCTTTAAGGGACTCAAGACAAGCTGAAAAGCAGATTTCTACCTGATCGCCACTCCTCCAAACCCTGGGGTCAGAGGTCACCTCTTAGGAACAAACGTCTTCTTGTGGGTAAACAGGCAGCGACTGAAGCAGCTGCACACTGCGGGACGCGTTTGTTTCTTGGTGACCCAGTCCGTTCTCTGAGATTTAATCTCACTCATTGGGTTTTATTAAAGTTTTAAAGTCACCATTTGGTCGGCAGAATCTCCAGGTCCGGTTCTGGAGAGTCTCGGTATGAAACTCTGACATGGTTTGAACTGAAACCTGAAACATGCAGGGTTTCCCCCAGTGTATCATCAGCCTGGCGGGCCACCAGGCTGAGCGTTGTTCATTTATTATAAGGTTATTTATCGGATAAAGAGTCTCTGGTGAAACTTCAGCTGGTAAATCATGGATAAAGATTAAATTTATATTTATATTGTTTTCTTTTTACGTTCACCTCTTTGAAGACTTTATAGTTGGTGTTTGGGTATTGTTATTGTCTTCCAGCAACATAATTACCTGGTGATACTTTCAAACGTTCTGTCAACTTTAACATGTTTAAACCCAGAAACCCGGTGGACGCAGCTGGCGCTGCTACCAGCAGGGTTAGCGAGGCTTCTGGGGGAAACCCTGAACATGTGTGGTTACCACAATGCCAAGAGGGAAGGACATCAGCAGTGAGCTACATTAACAAGTTTATTTTGCCCATCAGTGAAGTAAATCAAAGAAAGTGGAGGATCAGCTCTGAGGGCTTCAACCTGCAGCAGGAGACGAGAGCAAACTCACCCGAATGAGTAGACCTGACTGGGCTTCTTCATCGTCACCCAGGAGCTGATGAGACAGGTGATCAAACTGCAGGTGAGAGGAGGAAGAGCAGACGGAGCGAGAGGAGAGGAAGGGTGATGGCAGGGAAAGAGGAGAACAGGTGATTGATGGAGGGGTGGAAGGGCAGAGATGAGAGGGGGGCGGATGAGAAGAGTCAGTAAGCGACAAGTGGAGGAGAATCACAGAACCAACCACAGGGTCAGCTAAGGGTCACCTCTGACCCAAACCCACCTTAATGACCCGGGAACTCACCTGAACAGGTCGAAGATGGTGAGATATGTGTAGGCAGTTAAAGCTGTAAAGACCAGAAAACAGAAACACGTCAGTAAAACATCGAACACTGATGGAGAAACATGGATGATATCAGCAGAACATTTACATTTCTATAACCACAGCATCACCTGTAAGACTGAAGCTGGTCTGAATTATGATCCTCTGACCTCATCACTAGAAAAACTCCATCATGGCTCAGAACCAAGCACCGATGAACCTGCTGGGTGGAACCGGTGATTCCTTCTCTACAGAACCATGGATGGTTTGAAGCTTCATTAAATCTGATGTTTGTGAGGATCGCTGGTCTGGGTGCAGACCACTGCTGGGCACAAACACATCAACTCCACAAATACTTGAGACTCCCTCTGAAATCATTTATAACTGCGCATTTTAAAACTTCAAACACCAAATATATGCACCATCTTAGCACTAACACAGCCTGCCTTATCTCCAGACAATCAGCAGAAAGGAAAACGGTTGCCTCCTGGATTGGCTGCTTTGAAAACAACAACCAATAGTGTCAAGCAGAGTTGCATCTAGATATTCTGGCTTCCCACTTTTTGTGATGAAAGAGACAAATAGAGATGCTGAGCGTTTCTCAGAGAGGTGAGGCTGAGATGGGCTGGATGTGAGGAGGACGACCATGGAGAGGGCTGATGGCTGCAGATGACAAGGCTTGGAAGGAGCCTTAGGAAACAGGATTATCTTTAAGGGTTGCGTCTTTCAGACCACATCAGTGCCTTGGATTTATTTGCCAGGTTAGCCACAGCTGGTCAGGCGAAACCCAAAGAGTCTGGAAACTGGATCAGTTTTATCTGAGTCAGTTAGCAGAGAGCAGCAGGGAAGCTGGTGGTTCGGTACGTTGGTGAGTAAACCAGAAACTAATCAGTCTGTTAACCAACCAAACAACGAGACCAGCTTGGCTTAAATACAGCAAACCTGCCTGTCCATCTGTCAATCTTTCAGCCCGTCTGTCTGCCGAAACGTCCGTCTTCCGGCCTGTCTGTCTGTCTTAATGCCGGCCAACCAGCTTTCTGTAATCAGGCTGTGCCGTGGGGGAAGAGGAGGCAGGATTAGAGCGGCTTTGTGCTGAGAGGAACATTTTGTTTCCCCACTAAAAGAGTCCATGTTGGCCAACCTGACGCCCTGTAATCCTCCTGACAGAGAGGCCCGCGGCACAGACCCACAGAGACTGACAGAGGGGGCGGAGAGCGGCAGGCTGGGAGGGAGACAGATGGATGGAAACATCAAGGCAGAGAGACGGCTCAGAGAGGTGAGAAGGCAGGAGACAGGATGATGGACATGTGGAGGGACAGACTGACAGAGCAGAAGTGAATGAGTGAGAAAGAGTGTGAGAGTCTGGCGAACCGATGAAGAGGAGCGGCAGAGTGGAGGAAGGAGACAACCAGGAGACGAGAGGAATGGAGCAACTTACAGAAAACTGACAGGAAACTGACAGGAAACTGATAAAAAACTGACAGGAAACTGATAGAAAACTGACAGGAAACTGATAGAAAACTGATAGAAAACTGATAAAAAACTGACAGGAAACTGATAGAAAACTGATAGAAAACCGATAGAAAACTGACAGGAAACTGATAGAAACAGCTTCAGAGCTGGAGAACCAATCACCATCAGTGAGCCTGAACCTGACCTGCTACCATGGTAACAGAACCCAAACCAACATCAAGGATTTCCTGAAGAACCAGAGTAACTAACGGATCTCAGTCCAGTTCCTGTGGTTGAATCATTAAACAGGATCAGAAGCACAGGCAGGTAAACGTTACAGGAAACCAGATTATTACTGGAAAACGATTCAGCCCAGAGGAGACGAGCCATCGGCCAAACATGTCTGCTATGGTTGTTTGAAACTTTTAAAACTGGTTTCAAGCATAAAATATATTTTAAAAATCTAAATATCAAAACCATCAGAAACTCTGAGGGACAATATGAGAAATCAGTTTCCATCCAATTATCATGAACACTTTGAGTGAAATTTACGACGTCGCAAAAAACAAAGGAAGGAAGAAAAATAAAATGTGAATTTGTCATGTTTACCTGCTGGTATGAACCAACCAGGGAAGAAAGAGGAGTTTCATCAGAAGCTGTGCATGGCTGCAACAGTCGAGACGCAGAGGATGAGATGGAGAACAGATCTCAGAAAGCTACTTCAGGCCGTCAGACTCTGGTCCTCATCCAAACCGACTCGGCAGTGATCTGCCTGATGGTTTTCAGACGCTACATGGCTGACTTTCTGCTCTTACGAGGCTGCTGTGGTCATATTCTGTGGTTTGAAACATCTGAGAATTTGTCAGGAGAAAAGCAAAACATCATAACTCCTGATTCGCCAGGTTTCCAGACCAGAAGGATCGTTTTACGTCTTCATGTTGTTCAGAGTCGCTGCATCCGCCTGTTATTTTGATCTGCTGCAGCTCATGTCTCCACAGGGATCAATGAGGTTTGATGTCATTGTGTTGTGTTGAATTAAAAGCTGCAGACGATAAAAGCAATAATAATACAAACGCTGACATCACAGTGACCCTGAAACAGGCCGGGTCCAATCAATGGACGGGTTACAATTTCCCCTCGCTGTGCTGGGATAGTTTTACATACAGTCTCTCACACACACACACACACACACACACCTATGCACACCCGACCCGGCTCAGGTTCTTCATACGACTCCAGCTTACAAACACTGACACCCAGAGGACGAGTGGAAGTGACACCGGAGCAACAAACAGCCGGCGAGACGTTCGTCATCTACAACTCACAGATGGCAGAAAGCTAAACTGAAGACAGGAAACACACACATTTTATGATGTCCACACACACACACACACACACACACACACACACACACACACACACACACACACACACACAATGAAAAGAAACTATGCATCTTTGTTTCCAGAGACGATCGATGGACAGGACTTCAGTCAAACTACTCTCTAACCATCTGCTTTTCTAATCCTGACCACCATTTTATCCCCAGATTTCCTGCAAATCTGACTTCTTCTGAAAGATTAAACTGCTAAGAGGTGAAAGAATATTCAATAGAGAGAGGGAAGGAGAAAGCCAAAGGGAAGAAGGAGAAATGAGAGGAGAAGGAGAAGCAGATGATGAATATTTAATGCTGTCTGCACATGAGCAGCCCAAACATCCAGGGAAGAGTAAAGACAGTGGAGGACCAAGGCAGCGATCGTATGTAACGGGAACACAGACGCATGAAGACAGAGCTGGATGTTTATTCACCAGCCCACAGACCCTCAGGCTGATTTTACCCAGATCTGTTGCTGTAACTGAGGAAGAAGGCTTCATTCACCCATCATAAGTTGATTTTTCTGTTTGTTTTACATAGAAAAATCCCAGACTTGATTTCTGAACGGCCGTAAATCTGAGGCACAAGCAGGTTTCTGGTTTCTGTGAACCTGAAGGATTCGTTTCGTTTTTAGATGTTCTCTCCCTGGGTCGTTCTGCTGATGACCCAGTTTGGCCCAAGCTTCAGCTGACGGACAGATGGACTTTGGTTAAATAAAACTACAGAGGAGCCTGCAAGGTGTCCAGATTCCTGTTCCAGAAAATTAGGCCCAAACCATCAGCCCTCCACCACCGTGCTGGACAGCTGGTCTGAGGTGTTGGTGCTAAAATGCTTCATCTGTTTCTTCCGTCTTCCCTTCCAACCAGGAGGCCTGTAGAGACGTTTCCCTGAACTTCACACTCTGACGCTGAGCTGAATCTTCTGTCCTCTGAAGACAGTCTGAGGTGTTTTCCTCTTTTCTCAATGGACTCAAACAGTTTGGACCCTTCCCAGATTGGTGGACAGCAACAGATGCTTCTTTAAGGTCACTGCTGCAGCAAAATGCCACATCTCCTGATTTTACAGCAGTGCTCACACTGATGATCATTTAATCAGCTGAATCTGATCAGCAGCATCTGCTTTGGTCTAAATGTAGCTTATTTTTGCACAAACTGATCCAAACCAGGAAGCAGCAATGATAAAGTGCTTTTATATTCTGACCAGCACTAGTTCAGGGTCCGTCATCTTATGAACCGGGTCACAGATGAAGAGGGAATCAGAAACGCAGAGGGGGAGGAAGTGCTAACCACAGCAAACAGAGCTTCGTGGCATCGGTTCCGGTAAACAGTAAGCTGAGACCCACAGAGCGGGCCGCGGTGTCGGGTCAGCTCTTGTGATGTGCAGATGTAAACTAAAAGCTTCTATCGAACGTCTCAACTGCTGCGGTGACGAGGATCCCCAAGGACGAGGAAGAGGAGGAGGACAGAGATGAAGAGACGCAAAGTGCTGATTGCTTAGAAAGAAACCTGAAACTGGACCTGAAGGGCGGCCAGACAGAACCGAACCAGCTGACAGACTCCCTGATACCAGCAAAGATACAACATGACGGGTCACAACAGCAAACAGCAGCTCAACTCTACATGTTTAAAAGTGAAGAACAGGACTGACTAACCACAACACACACACACACACACACACACACACACACACACACACTCATCATGTCATCCTCAGTCGATATGAAACTGGACCGAAGCTCCACTTCATCCATTTATGTGGTGAAACAGAGACTCTGATCTCGGGCTTCTGTTGGGACACATTAACCTCCCAACCTGCTCCACCCAGTCTGCTGACCCCCTGAGCCGTGACCTATGACCCTGAAGTCCCCCTGAGCTTGTTGGGATCAATGTAACATCGTCCATTAAGACCAAAGTCCTGGTTTGTTAAGCAGCTCATGTTAAATAACGAGCCTCTGCGGAGAGACTGGACTCTCCTTCGGTCTGGTTTCTACTGAACCTCAGAGCGCTGGTCAGTCTGGTTTAACTGGTCCTTTACTGGTCCAGAATAGACGTTTTACTACCATGATGCGTATTCGTACTCAGAGCCACATAAATTATCTCTTTCTGTTAAAGTCATGGCTGAAACTGTGGGAAATGAAGGAATTTGTCCAGAGAAGTCCAGGAAATCGGTACAATGAAAACTCGCCTGTCCACTGACAGCGAATGCAGAGTCCAGGTGGTTCAACGAACACGTACAGGACAGTGGGGTGTGTGGGAGCCTTATGTAGTCTGCCATCCTTATGGGTGTCCCCAGTAGATTCCAGTAGATTCCAGAATCAACTGGAATCTACTGAATCCAGTAGATTCTGTTTGACTGAAGACTAAAACTCCATCATCTGCTCCACCTCCAGCTGCTGTGGCTCTGTTCCCCTCCTGGCCTGTGGGGGCGCTGCACCAAGAACCACTGAAGGAAACGACACAAAAACCTCTCAAGACACTGAGAGCAACTTCCTTCTTCACCAGATGGAAACAAGATGGAGGCGTCAGGTTTTGCGGTTTGAGGATTTCTGTTTTAACAAAAAACCACGAATCATTTGTCCTGCTAGTGTTAGACTTTCATGTTTGTTTTTTGGTTGTATTTACCCAGAATGCCATGCGCTGCAGTCTGCTTCCTGCGTTAGGAGTGGTCTCTGGTCCACTTGGTGTTCACATATACAGCACCACTTCAACCAAACTGAGACCTCGGTTCGTAGTCTGACCAAAGTTTGTTTTCTTGGTCTGCATCAGAGTTTGATGGAGTTTGATTCACACCTGCCCAAACGAACCGGACTTTCTGGGCAAACGGACTGGAGTTGGAGTAAAACAAACTTAACAGCTGGTGGGAATGCAGCCTCAATGTGTTTGTCTCCAATCAGCCAAGAAAACTTCAACAAGATATTAATCTGCAGGTTTTCAGCTTCTTGAGGAGATGAAATGTGTCTTAAAGGTAAAGAGTTGATGTTAATTTATCTGTTTAACTGAACAGTTGTGTCCGTCTTATTTGGAGATGTGTTCCTCTGCACACACATCATCAGCCTCTTCAGGAGATCCAGTCCTACCGAGCGAGAAGCAGATGCAGGGGCTGTTCAGGGAGGAGCCGATCGCACACACACGCAGTGCGAGTGTGTGTTGGGTGTACCGAAGGGCCCCGTGGGAAGGAAAGCTTCACCAGCTGTGTTCTGACACACAGGAACACTCAAGGCCCGAGGACAACACACACCCACATACACACACTCATAGATCAGCCGTGTGCACTGAGCCGTGTCTCGATGACAAACAAACAAACTAATGGATATGCATACAAACATTGCTCCAATGCAAAACATGACTAACATGTTGGGATAAAAATTCACAGTCGTGTCCTCACCAAGAAACCACAACATGGCTTTTATTCTTACAGGAACTGTCACAAATAAGACATCATCCCTGGGTGGTACGCTCCGAGTAAAGAGGACAGGGAGGAGAAATGTAAAGCAAAGGGGGAGGATGAGGAGGAGGTGTGTTTATTCGTCTGTGGAAGAGACACTTGACCTGGTTTCTCTGAGAAACACTCAAACCGGGAGCGTCGTTCAGAGGGAATCGTACAGCCGATCAGATGAAATATTAAAGAGACGGAGACGTGTACAGCCACAGCGAAGACGGCCGTAAAAGAACATCACCTCAGTCAGGACGCTGATCCTGTGGGAAGAAATATAACGGTCGTCCCTTTGCTCAGCACCGGTCCGTAGGAAGGAATCATGCTGCGGGCCAGCAGCCGGGAGCCTCCGCCATTAAAAGCTGGCGTGTTTCTTGATGCTGGTCAGGCAGCGCTGCTGTTGCACTGCTGCTGAAACACAATCTGGTGATGATTCTACAGAACCTCCTGAGCGAGCGCGGCTCCTCTTGGATCAAATTGTGCAGCGGACGACCGGATCGGTTTCCAGCTTTAACAAAGTAAAGGCATCAGCTGTTTCACCTGCCAAACTAAATACACACACAGCTGAATTTAAGTCCAGCTTCACTGAACACACAAACAGAACTTTAACGAAACCCAACTCCATCCATCCATTTTCGGTCCCTTTACCTTTACGCTCACAGTTTTCCACCCCTGCCAGGGAACGTTTCCGTGTCACACAAACAACTTAAAAGAAAAGGTGTTTTAGTAGAAAAGCTTGTATGAAGATCGACTTGGAACAGGGAACATGAAGTCAACACGATGTGGCTGATTTTAGGGCTTTCAGTGGAGCATGTGAAGAATATGCTACATCTAACTCCAAACGAAACTAAAACTAAAACTGAATGAACAAGTTATTAACCAGGTCAGCACAGAACTAGCCAACAAATAACAGAAAGACCTGAACGTACTGCAATGTTATACAAATATTCAGCAGACATGTTCACAAGAAAAACATGATGTAGCTGATTCCAACCCGAGGTTCAGCCTCCTGGGATGAGCCGCACTGTGGATCCTCTCTCATCTGGAGCCGACTGGGTCGACAACAGACCAGCAATACCAAACACCTAAACGCCTCAAAGTGGAAATGTTCAGCCATAACACTCAGCACAACCAGGGAACACCAACCAGCGCTTCAGAGTAAAGGAGGCATGGTGGTGGCAGGCTGGTGGTTTGGTGGCTACGGGACCAGGATGCCTTGCGGTCATTGAGCCGACTGTTAACTCTCTGTAGACTCAAATGTCAGAACAACTGGCCGTCAGCTGGAGCTTGAGGAAGTGGAGTCTTCTCTTTCTACCAGATGCTGGGTCGCCGGCAAATCCCGTCAGCGTTCCCATTTGCAAAGAGGGAAAAACACCTTTGGGTCAGGTTGTCATCCGAGCAGCTCCCAGACTCCAATGAGCTGAGACTCTCTAAGCATGGTTCGGAACAGCACAACATAGTGCAGGACAAACTTTAGCCCAGTCATGCTTAGCTGAGAGATTTGGAGGGTTGTTATACTTCAGACCCAAGGAATTAAGACCCAACATGCCAGTCATTTGGCAGACATGTTGAATGGACCCATTATCCTCATCACCCCCAACTGGTGCAGAACCTGGTTACAGACTAACGATCCTGAGGAGCGATGATCATCTCGATGGTTATAAATATTTGGGTTAATGACACCAACATGAGACCCAGTTTGGTCCAAAAGTAAACATTTCTATAGGCGGTACCAGTTAGTGGCTCCTTTAAGGTATGGATGAAAAACAGCTTGAAAATTTCTCGGCTCAACAGTCTTATCACTTCCTATAGAGCATACTGGGACATTATTCCTATGTGTGTGTGTGTTTACCCCATGCATGCTAAGCCTGAATAGGTCCAGAATGTGGGCTTGTTTTCCGGTGCGGTATGTACATATGAGGCTTTGTGCGCATCAATTGCTGCAGATCACAGCATTAGTCTTGCAGCCGGAGGTCAGTGGGGGCGAGGAGGGAGCGCCGAGTGGGGCATCGACTCCAACATGGCTTCTTTTATAAAGCACAAAGTATTAGATGATGTTTCAGGAGCAGAGCCAGAAACGGTCCGCTTAAACGACAAGACGTAAACAGAACCAGAGCTTTAAGAAGCACACAGCGGCAACACCTGTTCAAAGCTCAGCTAAGCTGCTAGAGGAGTGCAAAGTCATGGTTGGTTCTGTTTAATAAGATTAAACCAGAACCTGCTGTTAACCCATGAAGTCAGGAGCATCTGCTTGTCCATTCAGTCTGAGCAGAGATCAGGTTTGATCTGCAGTGATGAGATGAACTGTGGAGCTTCATTTCCCTCAAACCAAACCTTTACAGACACCTGCTCTGTGTCTGGACCCAAACCCGTCTGCAATCCACAGATACATGTTTGGACCAGACCAAGCACAGCGTAGCAGCTGTTGAGCACGGAGGAGAAGGGTGATGATGTGGGCTTGTTTTTGCAGCCATGTGACCAGGATCTCCTCTGTATCTTCTGAATAATGCCTTCCTGCTGTCTGGTCCAGGTTCTGACTGGCGATGCTTCATCCTCATCTTCTCAGTGCTCAGAGGTGATCCGGTCGGTTCCGTTTCTCCACAGAAGTGACCACAGGTGATCAGTGGGCTTAAGACCTGGGGAGCATCCAAACCGTCTAAGATCTGATATTTAACCCAGTTGTTTCCTTTGAGTCTTGTGACGTGTTGCACATTTGATTTCTCAGATCATCACCAGACTGTTCCTGGACAGCTGAACGATGTTCCTGTTGGGTTTTGATCCGTTCTTGGGTAGCACTGAGGCAAAGTCTCTCTGATCAGAAGCAACCGGATTCGTGGATTAGCATCTTCACAGCATTTGCTTCTTCAGATACCCAAAACAACCAGGAACAGGAATCAACAGAGTGAAGAAATCCTTCTGGACGGATTCTGCTGTCCTGGCAGGAGTTCAGTCTGTACTTGATGGTTTCCTCGGACAGAAGACGCTTCATTGCAGCCCCTCTACTCCGAAACCCTCCAGATTTCCAAAACTCTGCCTTGGAAATCCTAAAACATTCTTCTATGCAGGTCAATGGATTTCTGAAGAACCAGAACCAATGTCCTCCAAACATTTCCGTCATGTGTGGCAGTCTGATGGAGCTCAGATGGTCCTGCTACTTTTTCAATCTGTGGCAAGACCACAGATTGAAAAAGGTGGACGTCATTTGATTGGGCACCAAAGTTGCAACATTCATTATTTCCAGCAGCTGTGGTTCTTGTTCTCACTGAACCGCGCCAGAGTTCACTCCTCCCCAAACGATCCGGACTTTCTGTACAACTGAAGTTGGACTAAAGCGTACTGAACATGACTGGTGTGAATGAACCCTCAGATTGACACCTGGAGCTTTCAGAACCACTGTTTGCATCACAACTGTGAGAAGAAAGTGTGAAGGTCAAATGCTCTGAGAGCTGGACTGTCAAGTCATGAGAAACCGTGTCAGTGTGTGAATCTCTGCTTCGCTTTATAAATCTGCTTAGAAAACCCGTGTAAACACTGTCGGTTCCACCCACCGTCACTGAGAGGGGGGAAACTCCAATCTGTTGCTGCTGGGTTTTTTAAGTAACGAACACAGACGGGAAATGACATTAGGAACAGTGAGTACGGATAAGCAGCGCTCTGATTATCTCTTTCGACAGCCTCCGTGGTCCGCCGAGCCAACCTCCCCCGTCCCGTAAAGGATGCATCAAGTCTATTCGGTTTGCAGAGCGTCTGTTAAGCCGTTAGTCATGGGCTAATGAGGCCAAACAGTGTGCGTTTCTATGTAAGCAGGGCTGCATGCACGGCGCTCTGAGCACGTCAGAGGAGCAGTTGCTCTGGAGCATGGCATTAGACTTGCAAAGGGGAGGTCAGAGAGGACGTTAGTGTGAGTGTGAAAGAGAGAAAACCCGGCGAATGTGTGTCTCTCTGTGGGGACGGACTTCTGCTTCATTTAAACTACAGGCGGAAATTCACTGGAGGCGCTGGATGAGCGCGTTCTGACGCTCCCAACAGACCCGCATGCATCGAGGAAAAAACAACAAACTGCAGAAAATTACTAGAAAAGATTTCTGAACCAACTAATAACTGTGAAATTAGACATAGAGCTACTTCTACCAGATGTGCATTTCATTTGGCTAACAGAGGAGAAGACTTGTTTAGCCCCATCTGGAAAGGCCTGCCCTCATTTTAAAGAATAACCTTAAAAGAAAAAATCAAGACGAGGAGGTGAGCTGCAGGAAACGTCTCATGATTCACATCCCAACTGTAAAAAAAGCTTCAGACTATAAACAACAGCCAGAGAACAAAATCACTATAATGTCAGAAACCAGTTCACTGATTGATTCCTGAACCCAACAGACCAGTTCAGGAAAACTTACAGATCTCATTTTTTCACCTTGTCTCCACATATCTCATGTCTGAACGGAAACATTCCCAATCCGGAGATAATTCCAGGTCAACTGCAGGAAACCTTCAGTTTCTGCGCCGGTTCTGAGTTGGACCGGTTCTGACATCATCCTCTGGTCTGTTCAGGTTTCCTATCTGCTCAGTTCAAACTAATCAGAGGTTTAAATGAGTCCGAGCATCTGAACCTCAGTCCCAGAAACCAGGAAGAACAAACTCTACAACTAATCTAGAAGAAAGTAGAAGAAGAAGAAAACTACAAAAATGGCTCCCCTGTTGTTTCTGTCAGCAGTAACTATTTATCGTTATGTTCTCATGTTCAGGTGTTAATCTGAACTTTTAAAGCTCCTGTCATCCAAACGCCAGCTTGAATATGGAAGTAAAGTATTTTTCATAATTTTTGTAAAATTATTAAAAACTGGAATCATTCAGCAGTCAGACAGGAAACCGGATAAATGAGTCTAAAAACCAGAACCAGGTAAAACAGAAAACCTTCAGTGTTCTGGCAGGAGCTATAAATACTTAATAATAATAATAATAATAACAACAACTGATAGCTTCACCCTCTGCTCCATAAGTATAACTATATTTTTAGGGTACTTTCATCATATTTAATCAAAGTCTAATAAAACGAGGAGTGAAGAATCAGAGTATCGTTTGTTGCGTTCACTGATCATCTGGAAAATCTGAGTTTCCAGTTTCATGAACAATGAGGAGGAAATAGATGGATTTAAACAGAAATTAAACAGTTCGGTTAACTAAACAGTCAAAAGCTTCAACAGAGGCGTGTGTGTGTGTGTGTGTGTGTGTGTGTGTGTGTGTGTGTGTGTGTGTAGGTAACGCAGGTAGATCAGCAGCATCTTGAAGCGTCTCATCCATCCTGAGTATCGACAGCGGTGTCTCCTTCTCCCAGCCGTTCGATCCCTGGTTCTCCACTTCCTGCGAGCGCGACACCCGACGCCGCCCGCCAGCGTCTGTCTGCGTGTTTTTCTGCAGTATTTGCAGCGTGCAGGGATCGGGTGGCATGCTGTTCTCTTCATGGCAGCGTTTTTCCAGAGCGGCGCGGTCCCTGAGCGGGTCTCGGGTTGGTGGCCGAGCACAAACACGTCGTCTGGCTGCAGCAGGCCGCTGCTCTCAGACAGGCAGCAGCGATAGCCGCATGTTTACAGCTCAGTCACCCTCTGATGCACACAAACACACCAAACCACCAACACAACACTTCTCACTGCCTTTCACTTCATAACTGTCGTGTTATGAAGTGATAAAAATGTTCAGGGGAATTTTCAGACACTTTGAAATTTGAAACCAAGATAATTATTGATCAGCTGCTTTGGCTGCAGAATTAAACACGACTGAAAAACTATCAATGAACAAAAGCTTAGGAGACTGAGACAAACACTGGAACAAAAGAGTTACAACGCCCCCTGCAGGCACGGAGAGTTCACATTCATGCAGCAAATCTTCGCACTCAGTTCAGACATTTTGCACAGTCGTTCCTGCGACTGATTAAATGCGACTGCAGTCAGACTTCTGAGTGAACGTTTTACGCCCCCAAAGCGACCCGCATGCGCAGAAGAAGAATGTAGCTGTTACCCAGCAGCGCTCCGTTCAGAGCGGTAAAGATGGCCGCCGCAGCGGTAAAGATGGCCGCCGTCTCTGGATGAATTTTAAAGATGTTGAGAGCGACAGCATGGTCAACAGGTAGCTGACAAACAGGAAGCTAACTGCTAACAGCAACGGCCTTTAGTGAAGCATTGGCTGCAGCTTCTGAGCCGGTTCTGACCCGGTTCGGTTTGGGTGTTGGGCCAGAAGTGGTCGGTTGGGATGTGATGCGTTCACTGCTTTCATCACTTCATTATCATTTTCAGACATTGATTATGTCCAGATTTATTGTCCGGATTCTTCTGGAGCAGAATTATGACGTAAAAGTTGTTTAAATAACATTTACTGTTCATCTTCCCGTTCAAGAATACGCTCCAATTTAAGCTGAACTATTTTATTTCCCAGTAAAACATGAAATAGTTCAACAGGTGTGAATACTTTCTGCAAGACTAAACTGGGGAGGGAACCGAAGCGCGAGAGACGTCTGAACCCGTTCGTCCCGGTGTTCCTGTTCTCCATCATGTGACGGATCAGTTCTTCAGACCAAAGGTAAAAAGAGCTGCTGCCTCGTCTGACTGAGCCGACCAGAACAGCAGCAGCGTTTCCCCGCAGCGAGGCAGAGGGATCGGACTGGACCCGCAGCGAGGCGGCGCCGCACACAGAGCTCCCTAAGACCCGTTCACAGTGTGTGTTTACAGCTGCACACACACACACACACACACACACACACACACACACATCTAGATGTGAGGCTGTCAATCTGTGTTTACTGTGTGTGGACAGGTTTCTGCGCCGGTTAACGTCTCAAAGAGGACGATTCTGTCAGAGCCGGTATGTCAGACGGCCTGCGTCCGTCTGCTGGTCGCTGCACAGTGGATCAGTGTGGATCAGTGTGGGTCTGGTTGACTCGGTTTGACTCGGTTTGGGTCTGTGCGGGTCGCTGTGCTCACCCATGCTGTTGGTGGAGCTGCACCACATCAGCAGACAGCCGGTGCACAGCAGGTTGAGCGCTCCGAACAGCAGGATCCTCCACGACTGAAAATGACAGAAAACAAACAGAAGAAATGAGAAACATGAGGAGCAAAACGCTCCAGCCTGTTGGTCCAGACCCAGAAAACAACCAGATTTAACTCAATTTAATGCTAACTAAAAACATACAATTAGAAGTCAAAAACGTTTGTTAAAACTATTCAAAGTTAACATTTTACACCTGGAAAATTTGAAATGATACACAAATATGGAGCAAGAAATATTTCCTTCAGTTAGACAAGTTAGTTTTATTTTAGCACCTGCTGGTTTTATTTTGAAAATCTAATACCAGGAAATGCAGGTCACCAGTTGCCATGGCGATTCCTGTTTATCCAGTGGAGCCCACAGCATCACTATTTTATTAAAACTCACCAACACCTGCATGTGTAAACTGCCTATATGAGCTTGTCAACAGTATTTTAAAACTTGACATAAAATAGATGTAAAAACAGCTCCAGGGCTTTTCAACAGTTTGGTTAAAATCTGTTTTAAAATGTTTTTCTATTGGATTCAGATTTTTGTAATCAGGTGGCGCGATAAAGAGCAGGACATGATAAAAACAGATCAAATGTTTTGTATGAAGCTTTTCAGCCTCATGCTGGTCTTTGTTTGGACCTCCATGGAGAACAGAGTATTTAAAGGTTCTGGTCCAGATGGATGGCAAAGGAAACAGAATGAGTCCGTTTTAGACGGACCGAACCATCCTGGGAAATCCCAGCTCAGACTGGAATAAGCCAATAATCCAGCTTCACTATCTTTACCTTCACTTTATCCAAGGAGCAGAAATTCACCAAACCTCTTCTTCATTTTCTCTCATTACTAATTTTCCATTTCAGAACCAAAGATCTTATTTTTTATAACGAGGAGATAAAAGTTTTATTTTCCAGTCAGATTCAAACATCAAACCCTTAAAATGAGAATTAATTTATGTTTTTAGCAGGACAGATGGAGATCATCTCCAGGATTCAAAGGTTTTCTGCTCTAACATCCATTTAGCTGCAGTTTTATAAAGAACCTCAGCAGAACCTCCATCAGCCCTGCAGCGGTTCGGTTCAGAGCTGCAGGTTAGACCCGGTCCGGACCCGGTCCGGTCTCTCTCAGCAGGTCTAGGTGAATCCTGACTGAAGGAGAGGTGAGTGTGTCTGAACATGTCGGCTGCGCTCTGACTCAGTTTGTGGCTGCAGCAGCTGCAGCAGCTGCAGCAGCTGCTGCAGCCCAGGGGAAGGTCACACTGGAAACGGCTGCAGCACAGGAAACCTGCATCTGCAGGATCTACCGATTTACTCCGCACTCATCAGATCACTAAACCTGCAGCTGTCAACAGCTGTAAGACCCGGAAATCTGGGATCTGGAATGAAAAACGCAGCCATGAAGCGACTGAGTGGTTTATTTATGACTCAGCGTTTCAGCTGGATCAGTTTAAACCTGAAATACGTTCAACCTGCAGGGCAGCCTGACAGGAAAACTGTTTCCATCTACAGGGATTCACAGACGAAGGGACAGTTCCTCTATTAACCGATCAATAAGAGGACAACAAAACAGGTCTGATCGTTTTTTACTGGATGTGAATCAGGCGAAGCTAAAACTGCAACCAGAGGAGTCCTGGACAGGATAGACTTTAAGGACAAAGAAGGTTTTATCTTAAATTATATTTTTTGTACAGTTTTGTTTCACTACGCCTCAGACTGTGTTGTTCTTTTAGTAAATGGACTTTTTCTTGAGTCTGTGCAACTCTGGAGCAAACAGGTGTACAAAAAGGAAGGAGGAGAGACTTCTGGTTCTGACTTCCTGGTTTTATTTTCCTGTTTAACACTGATTTTTATCTCACTTTCATGTTGATTTTAACCTGATTTCTTCTTTGTTTTATTTTAGTTTTTCCTGGTTTTTATTTCTTGTTTTTATTCTGAGTCTCCTGATTTTATCCACCGTTTTCTCTGCTTTCGCTCCAGTTTTGTCTTCATTTAACCTCAGATTTCTCCAGGAGAGGGCGCTGTGGTAAATTTACACAATTACCACATGGAGCCGAGTCTGGACTCCCACCAGCCCTGATCGTCGCTTTAACCCAACTCCAGTCCGTTTGTCTAGATCAGGGGTCCCCAAACCTTTTCCTGAGGGCCACGTAACTTTCCCCTTCTCTGCTGGGGGCCGGACTCAGTTTGTAACAGAAAAAGTGTGACGATTGCAGGAGTGCCGAAATGTAAAAATGTATTGTTTTCCAGAAACCACAATCAAAATAAATAAATAATAACACTATTTATGAAATAAATACCGTATTTTCTGGACTATAAGCCGCAGATTTCTCTGCCGCTCCAGGTTTTCCACAGCGATGCAGCAGCAGCAGAGGACAGCTAGCATCTGAGTCATAACAGCTCAATAGAATATCATTTATTACGGTTGAAACAGAAAAAGTTGCCAAGTTTAGATTTAACTGAACTGATTACGGTAGTTTCCGAACGGAAACTGTAACAGTAAAAGTGCTGATCCTTCGTGTTGCTACTAGCATGTGCTAAATGAGAATGAGCGATTTCTTCTTTTTGTTCTTTAGATTTGAACAGCATCTTGCATCCTTTATTG